>NC_140180.1:37044876-37070030 GCF_963971535.1 Notolepis coatsorum | reverse complement strand
CTCACCCTGATCTCGTCTCTTCTCTTCTCTTCACTTGTGGCCCTGCTGGTTTTGTGTATTTTCTCCTCTGGTGCTGACTCATTCCATGCCTATCATTTAGTTAATCCTATGCAATCATACTGTTTGTAGTTATTTTTTTCTAAACACAATAGATTCAAACGGGTGACCTTTCCTTTTACCATGTATGAAGGGAAAAACCCACCAGAATCAGGTTTAGACGGAGGTTCAAGAGGAGGCCAGGCCATGTCCTCCTCAACCTTACTTAGCTTTAGATACACCATGTGTAATAGCTGAGCTTGGCAAAACTGCTTTTAAAATGTTACATTAACACACCCTTCCTGGACTACATATTGTTTTGCACAATACTGCACAATATTGCACTGTATTTGTATTCAAATTTTGTGTATATACCCTACTACAATCCTGCACAATTGTACAGCCATGTCCTATATTATATTATATTGTATTTGTATTCTAATTTAGTTTATATATTCCATTATATTTTCACAAATTGTGTAAAACATTTCTGATTCTGATTCTGATTCTGAAATAGTATGTCCTGTACAAATTAATTAACTATAAAAAATCCTTTTAGGATCCAGTTAGAACATTTCATTATGTTAGAAGATTTGTTAAGTTTTGAACTCAGATATTTTAGACGTTGTTTGTACTCCTGTCAATCGATATAGATGTTTGTTAACGTTGGACTGAATCTCACACGTATGTCCCATGTGTCTCTTTTATGTGTATATTGAAAACGCGTCGCTCGTGGAAAAGGTCTCTGCCTCATAGTGGCCTGCCCGCATTAAGTAAAGGACAAATCAAATAAATAAATAAAACTTCCAGCCATTTTATCTCCCCTCTCGCTGTGACTGTGATGTACGACATCCTCCCATCTCTTTTAAAGTGTATTTTAAAGGGGACCCTGTTTTTTTCTCCATTCCCCTTTTTATGAAAGCGCGTGAAAAAGCACATACAATGAAAGAACACATGCATTATACATTTAAAGAGATGATCTGTGAGCGACAAGGGCAGGTAGAGAGAGAAGAGAGGGGTGCGTGATGAGAGGAAACGGGGGGGGGGGGGGGTTCGGTGGTGGGGGTTCGGTGGTAGGGGTAGGGGGTTCGTTATGTTCAAACGGATACCTCCCATGGCGGGGTTTCTCTACGCGGGGTACGGCGCCTCCTCCCAATGCTTCTGAGCGAGGGGAGGTCACGCGGCACGGCGCAGGACGCATGTGCCTATCTGTCATTTTCATTTCAAATGTTAGCATGCATCTGTTAAAATATGCGGTGGAACGAACGGTGGATGTCGCATGGGGCAGGGGGGGTGGGGTGGGGTGGGGGTTAGCGGCGGGGGGGGGGGTGGGGGGGGGGGGTGTGGTTGACAAGGAAACTAAATCCGCCGAGCTCCCAGTGCGGAACACCGGAGTCCTGGCTTCACCGGTGACAGGCAGGTGGTGCAATCCAACCTGTCAGCCAGACCCTCCTGCTGCGCACCACTGTCTCCCTCAAGACCCCCCACCCCCCATCCTCTTTGGCCTGCTCTCATCCTCATGCTTAAGCTCGAAAGGGTCCCTGCGGTCAGGCCGCACCCACACCCCCACCCTTTACACAGACACCCTTTACACACACACACACACACACACACACACACACACACACACACACACACACACACACACACACACACACACACACACACACACACACACACACACACACACACACACACACACACACACACACACACACATATACACACCCACCCTACACACACACACACACACACACACACACACACACACACACACACACACACACACACACACACACACACACACACACACACACACACACACACACACACACACACACACACACACACACACACACATATACACACACCCACCCTTTACACACACACACACACACACACACACACGCACACACACACACACACACACACACACACACACACACACACACACACACACACACACACACACACACACACACACACACACACACACACACACACACACACACACACACACACACACACACACACACACACACACACACACACACACACACACACACACACACACACACACACACACACACACACACACACACACACACACACACACACACACACACATCATCATGTCAAACATCAAACTCCTCCACCTGTCATTCCGTTCCGTACAGCATTGTGTGAGGTCTCATGCAAATAAAGAAAAGGGTTGTTTTTTGGTGTTACTGTGTCTCTGCCTGATACTTCTTTGTGTGTTTGTACGTGCTGCGGCTTGATCAGACCGCCGCTAAACACGTGGTTATTAAATATTGTTTCGAATTCAGTGTTAAGTTGTGCATGTCTGGGCTCTGGAAGTTAGGTCCGTTGCTACGGACACCATTTGCCATCTTTCTATTCTATTCTATTGCACAAAGAGATGGCTAAAGAAGACACAGTGGAGACTGGGAGGGAGGAGAAGAAGAGCCAAGGTTTCTCCCATGATTGCTGTGAGATTGTCTATGGCAGCTTTACACAAGACTTCACAGCCGTATTTTGACCCCAACACACAGTGAATCGGAATGATCCTTCAAAGATGGCAGCAAACCACGGGAATGGTTTGTAGATTATAAAGCTTACTTACTTACTTACTTACTTACTTACTTACTTACTTACTTACTTACTTACTTACTTACTTACTTACTTACTTACTTACTTACTTACTTACTTACTTACTTACTTACTTACTTACTTACTTACTTACTTACTTACTTACTTTCATGCTATCCACCCTAGGCACAATGGACAGCTGAAATAGATAATGTCCTATTACTGTATGCCGTGTTTGTGGTGTCTGTGGTGTTTGTAGTGTTTGTGGTACATTATGTGTGGTGTTTGTGGTGTTACCATGGATTGTGGTGTTTGTGGTGACACCGTGGATTGTGGTGTTTGTGGTGTTCATGATGACACTGTGGATTGTAGTGTTTGTGGTGACACCGTAGATTGTGGTGTTTGTGGTGACACCATGGATTGTGGTTTTACAGAGCTCTTTTAGCTCTTGAGTGGGCGGGTAATCTGTGTTCTAGGCAGGAAAAGGAACATGCATTCACTTAGGGAGGGATCGTTATGCTAATACCTGGCAAATAAGTGGATTAGTGTGGGTCACCACGGATTAGCCATTGGTTTTTGTTCAAACCTGAGATCCCCCCCTCCCGAAACCCCATAATCTCATCTAAATCCTGTAACCAAAAGCTCAGGGCCGAATGAAGATCTATCTGACACGGAGTCTACGCCTCCAGCTTTCAAATGCCCTCCGAACAGACTTCCAGGAAAGCAGAGTCCACCTAGGAGACGGCCCTCTAAAGCAATTTGTTTCACTCTGTTTATTTATTGAAGATCTCTCCCCCCCCCCCCCATCGTAGGCTATATCTTTTGTCACCCATGTCAATTCACTTGATATCTTGTTATCCATTTGCCTCAATTACTCCCCTCCAGTTCGCCCAATTAGTCAGTGTGCTCGGTCCAAAATCGGTTCAGTCTTTTTCCAACATCCCCTTTGGCTTGTCTGTTCCCATGTCCCCCACGGACCCTCTCTGACTTCCCCTCGCCTTGCAATAAAAGGCGGCATCAAAGCCTGTCCGGCCGCGGTGACAAAAGCCTCGGAAGAAACACAGCAGCCAGACAGGTCTCCTAATTGGCGGGCACACTCGCAGGACATGGCCTCCCCCCCCCGACCCCCCCCCTCCTCCCCATCCAGCAGAGCCAGAGCAGCCAGAGGAGAAATAGGAAACAGGCCAGATAAATATGGATAAGGCACTCATATCTCTGGGAAGGGGAATGGAGGCTTTTCTTTTTCATTATAGCCTGTCTCCAGCTAGTGGTGCAGGGGAGTCAGCGAGGGAGGCTGAGGTGGCAATATTAGCCAGGATTATTGAGATCCATAGGGGGAATGATGCAGCACGACTTTTCTACATGGCACAGGAAATTGATTCTGAACCCCAGTGAACACGGGGGCGCATGTCCTATCGCGCGTCAGGGACACCTCCGGAGAGGTTTGGTCATGCCACGCGGTCAAGCGTCGCCACAGATAAATAAAGGCCCCTTGCCCTGACAACAGCGCCAGAGAGTTTGCTGGAAACGCGATAAGAGGTAAAGTCATGAGAATAGCTGCCGGGCACAAATGTATTATGAGGAATGGGATGGGTTTACAACATTTTGGTCTGAAACCTGAAACCTGAACTCCTAAACAAAATGAAATACTAACTCCATATTTAGAACCTCTGCAATGGTAACACAGCAATTGAACACGAAAACAAAAGGAGGGCTATTTGGAAATGCTTCACATTTAAGGCAAATTAACAAGGAAAGGCAACAGATACGTTACTAGCAAGCCCATATACAAGCAATGCTACAGAGCAGTATGGGGTGCTAACACAACAGATTTAGCAAAGCACCTAACGTTAGCAAAGCACCTAATGTTATAGGACCAACACACCAAACTAGTCTACAGAGAATGTCAAGAGGTTGGTCACAGCTTTCGTTTCAACATCACTGATGCATTAAACAAGATGTCCCAGAAAGCTACAGTAAGTTAACTCCCCTCAGAGCTATCAGCACTGAGAAATCAGACCGCTGGGTTGCAATTGATTTAACTTTGACTATCAATGGTCAGTAATTAATTTAGTAAAGATGCTGTTGTGCTTGAGAACACACAAATATTATGATGTAATTCTCAAGATTATTTAATTATATCATTTGGATTGTTTAACCCCTTAAGCCTGATCGGCCCGGTACCGGGTTGAGATTTATTTCATGTCATAAATATATCAATACTGTCCGTATTAATTAATGTTGCATTTCGTTTTGTAGCCAAGAATAAAGACCCTAACCCTATCAGCAGTCAAAGTGTATATTTTCAGCACCACGTTTGTTTACCAATGATTTTAACCTTTGGTTAACCTTTTTCTTATATTATTAGAACATCTGAGTTCAGCCCGCAATGAAAACAATACCCGCTGTATGTAGAGATGAAAACTCATATGCAGGTAAGAAACTGAACAGGGCATTGAAAATAGTATTGCCTATCAATATTTCTCAAGGTATTGTATTATATTAGATATTCCAGTATCGTGACACTAGAGTGCATCGCTTTAGAAAAGGGAGTCCTCAAACGTAGTCCTGGGGTCCGTGCTGAGAATCCAGCCACTAAGCCCCTCGTTAATTACTATGAACATTAATCTTTGTGACTTAATAGTGATCACAGGGCTGTAACATTAACCAATATAATGTCACCGGAACACCTTAAGCTCTAATAAACTATTAGCTAAGAGGACGCCTCTTCAATTCTTAAATGCAGCAAAGTAGGAGAAGTTTTCAATTAGTGCTTTAATCAATATAAACTCATTGGTATGGAGGGATGAATATAAGTGCTGCTTAATACTATGCCACTGGACATTACAATTTTACAATTCAATTACTCCTTTAATTGCACCATAAATCAAATGGTCTCCTCCTTGCGTGACTTTTCCTGAATAAATAAATGGGCTTCAAATGTCAGCCCTTTCAGAGTAAAACAAAAAAATCCATTGGTTAAATTTTTGTTACAGACTGTTTACACGCTTTTCTTCACACTCTCTTTACCGCCTCTAAGCCAGCGCCTGTGAGCCTTGTGAATGGCTCTCCCACAGACTCCCACTTCACACCTATAGCATATTTTCGTTGTACTGTACTTGTGCTGTATAATTACATTTAGCCATTTAGCTGACGCTTTTATCCAAAGCGACGTACAGGTTCTGTACAACAGCTCAGCAGGAAGGCTGCAACTCTGGCAGTTAAGGGTAAGTGACGTTGTTCGTCAATCAGTGTCAACCTTGAGTGCTACAGTCTTGAGTGCATAGTAGTACTAGCTTAGTAGGTAGTAATATACTGTAGGCAAGGTATTATTCCTAGGTAGCAGAGTGCATACTAGTAAAAGAGAGTACAAAGGTTAGTATTCTTTTTTTTCTAATGACAATGGATTTTAATCTATCTAATCTAATTGTGGCTTTTGTTATTTTCACCTCATGATGGCAGTGTTTATCACACTGCATTCTGTCACGTTGTGTTAGAAGAAGACTTTGCGGGAGCGCACTATGAACTCTAACTGGAGGCAGACGAGAACTAACATTACATACAAAAAATGCCAGATACCCAAAAGCCTGCGGCTGAATATTGCCAACACTATAAAATAAATAAAACTGAGCTAATGCTGAGATGAGCAGGCTATAGTTTTGACCATCGAAAATCAGCATTTAAGATGAGCTATTTATCACATAGAGCGTGGTTAGCATTACGTTAGCACGCGATGGGAGCAGCGGTGGCATCTAGACGGCAGTTGAAGGTGACAGTGATGAGCACAAGCTCATCGTAGTGACTAGGTTTGGGTTTTATTGCACTGAACCTGAGGCAGATATCGAAAGAAAGTAGTGGGCAGTCATGACGCTTCAGCTGCAGGACAAGTGTCAAAAGCCTGGCATTGCCAGAGTTAAATAAAAGTGCTGGTGTGTGGGAGTAGTGTTGCTGCGGGGTGCTTTGAGATTGCGATGCATTTGTGGATTGTTTGAATTTGTATGAAAAAAAGTTAAAAATAAATACATTTTGTGTGTGTGTGATCCTACCAGTACCAGGTACTCTCTCTTTCTCGTTTTATGTCTCTCTCTTTCTCTCTTTCTCCGAGGTCGCCCACCTGGGCAGTGATTCCCCAAATGCGTCCTGCAGTGCTCCGCTCCCGGCGCAAACACCGGTTTCTATGACAATCCCAGTGGAGAGCCTCAGTGGGACAGCAGATAAACAAAGTCATAACCACCAGGGAGTGTGTGTGTGTGTGTGTGTGTGTGTGTGTGTGTGTGTGTGTGTGTGTGTGTGTGTGTGTGTGTGTGTGTGTGTGTGTGTGTGTGTGTGTGTGTGTGTGTGTGTGCGTGTGTGCACGTGTGGTGTTATGAGTGCATGTTTTTGAGCATGTGTGTGCACGCGGATCAGTGATGCGGTGAGTGGATCGTCCGTTCGCTGTGCGACCTGTTTCATCCCCCATATACGTGCGTGCGTGCGTGCGTGCGTGCGTGCGTGCGTGCGTGCGTGCGTGCGTGCGTGCGTGCGTGCGTGCGTGCGTGCGTGCGTGCGTGCGTGCGTGCGTGTGTGTGTGCATCTGTGTGTGTGTGTGTGTCTGTGTGTGTATGAGTCCATCCATGTCCATTTATGTCATCATGGCCCCCCTTGAGCATATCCATTCCCCTTTGACGTCACTAACTGCACCCCCCCTCCACCCCCCCTCCACCCCCTCCAATCACACACGCATACACCCACCCCCACACTGTCTCATCCAGAACAACAAAAAACAACTTGGCGATTCACCATGAAACTCCCAGGATGCCTAGCCGGCGCAAACCTAGCAACCATTCCAGTGGCTAACTCCCCCTGGCACCTCCCAGGAGCCCGCTGGACCGGGGCCCAGGGGCTGCGACCCGAGCCTCCCACATGGCCAGGCGAGCCAGCCACCTGTCCTGGAGACGTGCTAACAGAACCAGCCAGATGCACAGTGGACAGCTGCTACTGGCTAACAGTATACGATTGGAGATCGGCACCAATGGGTTAGCTGCATGCCCCTGCATGCTCGGAGGGAGGTTAGCCATTCTCCCTCTGACCCTCCTGGGGTAAATCTGTCATGGGTTGCTGGGGTGATGTATCACCTGGAGGTGTTACTGTGATATCCCCCACGCTCCCTTGAAGACAATTAACCAGTGAAGGCTTATACTGTGAACATCATACTATTCTGATTGTTAAGCCAGGCGAGAATCAATACCTGATATAATTACAGGCAACATTAAATAATGAAGTCAGACATTAGAAAATTGTGTTCATGTTTTTCCACGTTCATTTTTTTCAAAACAGCTTTGTGTAAACCTCCGGTATCACTAATAAGGAACACTAGAGCTGGAGCCCCTTATTAACCTTGATCCCTCACAATTCGAGCGAAGACTTTGATGTCCTAATTCAAACCACTCCGGGGCCATGGGAAGAAAAGAAAAAGAAATAAATGCAATCTCCAATCTCCTGTTTGAAATGTGAAATTGAAGCACATTAGGCCTACAGGATAATACTCAAGAACCTCCATCTGAGCCACAAGAAATATGATCCACGCCATTTTCCCTATTCTAATGACATTAGGGAAGGCGAGCTCCGATTTTTCCTCATCGAGGGAGAGATCTCGCTCCGGTTTTCCGATGGCAGGCCCCGGGGGGATTGTGTCGACGTCGTGCGGTCAGGCTCCAGTGGCAGTCCACTGGGGTGGAGGGGCAGGAGAGAGAGAGAGGGATGGAGGCATGACTCAGGCGACGGAAGAGAGACCGCAGAGGAATCAATGGACTGAAATAACAACGGGAGCTCGAGCCATACAAAGCAGGAAGCAGTTTCCAAACACACACACACACACACACACACATACACACACGTGTGTGTATATACTGTATATATACAGTATATATACATAGAGAGAGGGGGGGGACAGAAGATGAACAAGAAAATAGAACAATAAATTGAGAGAACGGGTTTAAAAATAAGAATAAAGAAATATTTAAATAGGAGATGAGAATGGTGATACTGTAGGTAGAGAGAAAGCACCTTGAGAGAGAGAGAGAGAGAGAGAGAGAGAGAGAGAGAGAGAGAGAGAGAGAGAGAGAGAGAGAGAGAGAGAGAGAGAGAGAGAGAGAGAGAGAGAGAGAGAGAGAGAGAGAGAGAGAGAGAGAAAGAGAGAAAGAGAGAGAGAGGGCATTGTTGTTTAGGCCCGACTTGATGGTGATGGAATGCAGTCTATGCATAAAACTTTACCACCAAAATAAATGTATAGTTTGTTTTCCTCTGGAGTGAGGGGTAAATGGTTCGGTAAACCTGTGGTAAATAGCCACTCTATACACTTTTATGTTTTCTTATCATCCTACGTGACCCAGGCATCCATTATAAGGTATGTGAATTTTGTTATCAAAGCATAGGCTATGAATATGGGATATGAGGATCAACTGGGAAAAGACAGCCTTTCCATTCTCACTGTGTCATAATAAAACACACAACATGCCCATTCTCTTGTTTTCTTGAGTGATTTATTCCAGATATCAGATTCTCCGCTGTTTGAGCAAATGTTTAGACTTTTGATGAGATGCCGACAGGGGGCCTGTGAGTGATCCCCAGTCAGTTTGTGTTTACTTCTACCGACGGCATGGTGACACTTTCCAGCAACACCCTCGCTACACATATATTCACTCACTGCTACACACACATTCACTCACTGCTACACACATATTCACTCACTGCTACACACACATTCACTCACTGCTACACACATATTCACTCACTGCTACACACAAAAACCTAAACTTAGAAAATATGTTCTAATAAAAAAAAATTATTTTACTGAACCTTATGCAATGTTAAACTTAAAGAGAAGACGGAGGTCTCTGTGTGCCCAGTTGAGATCTGGCACCCTGCCATTGGCTGTGGAAGTGGGTAGATTCCAAGGTAAACCTGAGAAGGAGCGGTTGTGTGTTCTATGTGATCTGGGAGTGGTGGAAGATGAATATCATTTTGTTTTTTCTTGCTCTTTGTACACCGATTTGAGGAGGGCTTTATTTGAGAAAATTCTAATTGTAAATCCGGATTTGTTTTGGCAGTCTGAGAGTTGTATGTTGAATTTTCTTTTTGTGGAGGACATCTTCAGTTTTGCAGGATTTTTGGAGAAAGCATGACACTTGAGACTAAACACACTACAGTATATCATATATAATATATAATTGTATATGAATTCCTCTTGTTTCTTTGTTTACATACATTGCTTACAGCTTGTGTTATATTACGTTTTATTGTATTTAAAAAAAAAATTGGCCATCTTGGTCTATATGTCATAATTTGTCAAGTAATTTGTCAAGTATACTATTATACTTATTGTTTATGTGTCTTGTAAGCCCATATGTGCTGGGCATACACCTGTATGTAAGACACGAAAATAAAAAAACATCAAATCAAATCAATCATATTCACTCACTGCTACACACATGTTATGTACCATGATCTTGGTTACTCCTGGGTCCTGTGCTGCAGGTGATTGCTGCTAATTGGCTGATTGCTGCTAATTGGACACCTGCCTGGCAGTGCTCAAAGGCCCTTCCCCACACACGCATGCAGGGTCACGGTTGCTAGAAGAGATTGTTGAAACAGTGTCTCTTCCCCTTCCACCACTTTTGATCTTTAGTTTGTGCTAGTTATCATAATTAGAATAGTATTTTGGTTTAAACACAGACCATTGGTGTCTGTGTGCACTTATGTTGCTTCCCTTTGAGCCAGGGTCGTAACAATTGGGCGCTCGTCCGGGAGTGAATTTGGAAAACAGATACCCCTAGATTTATTTGTTTAAAAAAAAATAGAGAAAAGGATTTATTTAAAAAAAAAAATCTCCTTCTTGCATGGTGTGTCTTGGTGCTGTAGTTTGGGTAGTGTTCAGGTGTTGTGTAACCTGATGGGGGCTTGAGCCGGTCTTCAAACAGGTGAGTATGCCTTTACTTTGTGATTTGATATGACTACTTGTATGCTGTTAAAATATTTAGTTTAGTGGACATTACATGTAGGTAGTGTCATTATTTTCTGGCTGGTTGTAGCTTCCTGTGTACCACTTACCCCTGGGGCAGTCATAGAAGGGATTAGTACCATCTACTTGTCTTGTACCATACCATATACTTGACGGGTTGGTGGTCAATATGATCTTTGGCTGGTAGCAGGTGTGGTTGAAGAGGGTTAGGTCTACAGTGCTTTAGCTTCAGTATAGGTAGGTTAGGGTGCCAGAAAATACAGGTAGTGTGTTAGGGCCTGATGTACGTTTTTTTTTTGGTGTAGACATGTGGTGGGCCTGGCAGTTCTTAATTGACTGCAGTGTAGATGTAGAAGCTGTAAATAGTCATATCAGATTATAAGGGCACCTGTTTGAATTTGTTTGTTGTATTTAATTTTAGTTTTGAGTGTAACACAGGGGGTTTTGCCTCACTGGTTTGTGGTACTGAAGGGCGTTGGTTCTCTTGTGTGGTTTGCCATTTGCTGTGTGCCATTTGCTGTGCTAACTCTGCTCTGTGCTAACTCTGCTATGTGCTTCAGTGGTTCTTTATGGTTCTTCATTGGTTCTTCAGTGGTTCTTTAGTGGTTCTTTAGTGGTTCTTTAGTGGTTCTTTGTGGTTCTTCGTGGTTCTTCAGTGGTTCTTCAGTGGTTCTTTAGTGGTTTGTCAGATAAATTGTGTGTATGCTAGAGTGGTGTTGGCAACTCTTGGTAACTCTAAAGTCAGTAGTTTGTGGCGCTGGTACAGTAAGGATGACTTCCATAAAGGATTTTGTTGATAACCCTTCTGATGAGATGTTGGAGAGGTTTTCCAAAGAACAGCTTCTGGAGCTTGCTGTGCACTACAATGTGGAGCCTACTGCCAGTGAGAAGCGTTTGAAACCAACTGCCTTGAGTACTTTGAGGGCTTTACTCATTAGGGAGCAGGTGCTTGTGGCGAGGGTGGAGGAGCCTCTTTTTTCTGACGTGTCTCCGCTACTATCTGGTGTGGCGGAGGGTGAGTGGAGGCTTAGAGAGTTAGCGTTTAAGGAAAAACAGCTACAGCTACAGCAAGAGGAGAGGAGAGAGGAGAGACAGCATGAGCGTGAGCATGAGCGTATGGAGCACGAATTTAAGCTGAAGGAGCTTGAATTTAAGCATGCCGCCTTGCAGGCGGGTGCTCTGCATTCAGAGTCGCGTTCCGGTTTTGATGTCGGCAAAAATATTAGGATGGTGCCTCCTTTTTTTGAGAAGGATGTGGATAGGTACTTTCCCCTTTTTGAACGGGTGGCAACCACGTTGAAGTGGCCTAATACGGCCTGGACGCTGCTGCTGCAATGTGTTCTAGTTTGTAAGGCACAGGAGGCGTATACTGCTCTGTCCCTTGAACAAAGTGCTGACTATGAGCTTGTTAAAGCTTCCATATTGAGGGATTATGAGTTAGTCCCAGAGGCCTATCGTCAGCGTTTTAGAGGCTATCGCAGGTCGGAGGGACAGACGTATGTTGAATTTGGAAAAGAGATTTGATAGATGGTGCACCTCTCAGAAGGCAGAGTCAAGGGAGCACCTTAGACAGTTGATTCTCCTAGAGGAATTTAAAAGATGTGTTCCTGATACTGTTTCCACTCATCTAAACGAGCGTAAGGTGTTGAAGATAGGCAACGCTGCTGTCTTGGCTGATGAGTTTGTGTTGACACACAAGTCCGTCTTTGTGGAGGAATACCGTGTTGAGTCCAGGGGTAGGCGTCCTTTTCAGGGGGGCCGTTTCCCAAAACCTGTGTCTGCTGGTCAGTTTACTTTACCTCCTAGGCATGGTGGTTCTGCTAGTGCATTCCCAGAGGGGATTATATGTTTCTACTGTAAGGAGCCTGGTCATATCGTTGCTGGGTGCCCTGTGCTTGAACAGAAAAATGTCAAAACTGTGGCTCTGGTAGAAACCGTATGCAGAACACCTATGCCGACGTTAGAGGGTGATGTGGGGAGTATCAAAGGTGTGGACAAAGAGCTCGAGGGCTCCTCAAGATTTATGATGGATGGCTTTGTTTCCCTGACTGATGCCCTAGAGTCAAAGCAGGCTATAACAATATGGAGAGATACAGGAGCTTTTCAGTCCCTCATTCTGGAGGGGATTTTGCCGTTTTCAGAAAAGTCTTCATTGCATTCCGGTGCCGTTGTTCAAGGCTTTGGAGGAGGCTTTGTAGATGCACCTTTGCATGAGGTCACACTCAACTCTCCCTTATTGTCAGGCAATGTTGTCGTGGGGGTATGTTCTCACATTCCCATACGAGGTGTGTCCTTCATTCTAGGGAATTATTTGGCTGGTGACAAAGTGCTGGCTACTCCAGTTGTAATTCCCATTCCTGTGGTTTCTGAGGTCCCTGATGAGCTGGCACAGAATCATCCAGGAGTGTTCCCTGTGTGTGCTGTGACACGGGCAATGTCAAAGGACAAAGGTGATGTGGTTGATACTTCAAATTGTGACATTACACTTGGTGATACGTTCTTTGTTGACTTGGAAAGTGACCCTGTTGAGGGATTTGGGAAGGTGATACCGTCTCATGAGGAGCTAGCGCTAGAGCAAAAGTGGCCGCATTTAACCGTGAGATGGCGTGGCGTAGTTTAAGTAATGCATGTGCAGGCATTGTTGTTGAAGGTTTTGGAATGCACACTATGAATGTACCTCTGCATAGTGCTTTGCTTCTTTGTGCCCTAGTGTCGGGCCCGGTGGTGGAACCGAAGGTGACATGAGTGCCGGATACGCATGTGGCAGGAGATGATCTGGCAGAGCAGTGTCTCAAGGTCTTCCCAGCCTGTACGGTGGCTGAGGCCATGGACGAATTGGAGGATGAGTGTGGGAAGGATGCTATGAAAAATGTTGCTGATTCAGGTGGCAACATTTCTGTTAGTGTTTCTAGTGTTTCATGCACCGTTCTGGTTGAAGAGGCTACAAGGCCTGACTTAAGCTGCCAGCATTCCCACAGTAGCTCTACTGTTCATGATGTTTCACTTGTAGGCAGGGATGATCCCAGTATGTCAGTTGATGATTCTAATGATTCACGTGACCCCACTGACTCTCTGCCAGGCACTGGGTATGCTAGGTATGCTAGTCAACCTAGTTACCTGTGTCCTGTACAGCAGGGGCAGCCTTCACGACCTAGTCTAATGAGAGGCAATCATTTTGATCGTGACATAGTTGATGTGTGTGCCACCATTTTGAGTCATGACGTTGGTTTATGTGCCGCCATTTTGAATCGTGAGAATGTCATAGCTGTTTCCAGTTTTTTGCCTCTTTTTGACAGGTCGGTATCGGTGGAGCGGCCTGTTCAAACAAAGTTTTTGTTTTGGGATGATCTGTTCATGGGTGGATTGGCTTTTAGGCCTGGCGCCTCAGTAGAACAGGTGGTGGTGAAGACAGATCGGATGTTCCCACCAGATCCACTCCATCTGGGTCCAGCAGGATACATTTTGGGGGGGGGCTCATTTACCCAAGAGTCGGGGAGATGTTGTTTGTATTAAACAACATTGTCGAATGTTCTCGTGTGTGGAGCATTCGACAAC
Organism: Notolepis coatsorum; assembly: GCF_963971535.1. Lineage (NCBI taxonomy): Eukaryota > Metazoa > Chordata > Actinopteri > Aulopiformes > Paralepididae > Notolepis > Notolepis coatsorum. The sequence continues at coordinate 37,055,851 of NC_140180.1, read as the reverse complement.
GTTGATGGTCGTGTTTGACAGGGGCCGACCCATTGCCGCTTTGTGGTAGTGACTCACTGTTTGGTGGTTTGATGTGTAGTGGTTGCCTCCTGGGCAACCATTTTGGTGGGGGAAGTGTTATGTACCATGATCTTGGTTACTCCTGGGTCCTGTGCTGCAGGTGATTGCTGCTAATTGGCTGATTGCTGCTAATTGGACACCTGCCTGGCAGTGCTCAAATGCCCTTCCCCACACACGCATGCAGGGTCACGGTTGCTAGAAGAGATTGTTGAAACAGTGTCTCTTCCCCTTCCACCACTTTTGATCTTTAGTTTGTGCTAGTTATCATAATTAGAATAGTCTTTTGGTTTAAACACAGACCATTGGTGTCTGTGTGCACTTATGTTGCTTCCCTTTGAGCCAGGGTCGTAACAACACATATTCACTCACTGCTACACACATATTCACTCACTGCTACACACATATTCACTCACTGCTACACACTCATTCACTCACTGCTACACACATATTCACTCACTGCTACACACATATTCACTCACTGCTACACACATATTCACTCACTGCTACACACATATTCACTCACTGCTACGCACATATTCACTCACTGCTACACACATATTCACTCACTGCTACACACATATTCACTCACTGCTACACACATATTCACTCACTGCTACACACATATTCCCACTTGGCAAAAAGCTCAGTGCTACCAAACAACAGCCCTCCGTGGTGCTGGATGGAAGGGTGGCCATAGACAGACTTGAGTAGAGAGAGCAGGGGATGGTATGCCGTTATGCACAACAGCACAGGGGCGCAATGCTCGTTGTTTGTTAGGTTACTGCATTTTTCAGCAAACCTGGCGAAGGGCTACCCAGGTATACGCACACACATATACACATGCAGACAAACATACACACACATACATACAGACAAACATACACACACACACACACACACACACACACACACACACACACACACAACACACGCACGCACGCACGCACGCACGCACGCACACACACACACACACACACACACACACACACACACACACACACACACACACACACACACACACACACACACACACACACACACACACACACACACACACACAGACACAGTTGTTTATAGAAGTGCTGGACTCAGCACTCTTTGCTATTATACATCAGTTGTGGGCACCATGTCAGCTGTGCTCTAATTTACAGTTGCAGCCAGTAACGAACCACTGAGTCTAGCCCCCATGAACGCACGCACGCGCACGCACGCACGCACACACACACACACACACACACACACACACACACACACACACACACACACACACACACACACACACACACACACACACACACACACACACACACACACACACACACACACACACACACACACACACACACACACACACACACACACACACACACACACACACACACACACACACACACACACACACACACACACACACACACACACACACTCCCTCAATCGGGGTGCAGCAGGCCACAACAGATAAGCCCAAATAAACAACAGCCCAAGCCAAATAAATCCACCCTTTGCCTTCCTTCCATCGCTCCCTCCATCCCTCTCTTGCTCTCCTTTTTTCTTCTTTTCTCCAGGGAGGGCAGCGACCCACAGTGGTGTTGAGAGGGGGGGGGGGGGGGTATCATCACTCTGGCAGAGGCAGGAGGTATGAGGGGCATGGAGAGGAGGCACAGCCTTGTCGTATAGTCAATGACAAGCACTCAGTACACCAGCAAATGTTTTCATACTCGTCATCACTGTAAATGAGGGAAACCTCAGTGCTTTCACGAGTATAAATAAAGGTTTGAAATGAAATACATACACAACACGCATACATACACACACACACACACACACACACACACACACACACACACACACACACACACACACACACACACACACACACACACACACACACACACACACACACACACACACACACACACACACACACACACACACACACACACACACACACACACACACACACACACACACACACACACACACACACACACACACACGGTCTTGCTCACAATAGCCCACAGCGTCCTTTGTATCACAGAGATATGTTTTGATTGTACAGTGCACAATGGGAAACAGGATGAATGTACAAAAGTGATCTTTCACTCTTTTCCCACATGGAACATCATGTCAATAGTTCCGGAATGCATAATAGCATTGTTAGCGATTTGAAAGAACATGGTCAAAAGAAGAAAGTTGCCTATGTTTCCAGCCAGCGCACCAACACATACAGCACACATCGGATTGTTGCCATAACAACGGGAACAAATGCCAAGAACAGACACTGCAAGCATGGTCTGTATAGCCATGGAGACCTTATGTACTGCTAGAAGGGGCTGTGACGACACAAACAGTGTGCTAAGGTCCTTCAAACAGTGGTGGCATTAAGAGTTTTTTACTTACACACACAGTGTCCAATGAATTCTCAAACAAAAAACAATAATAATCTCAAAAATGTTCATATAAATAAATGTCTATTCTACCTACAACCAGTTCATGAAGGTTTTCACATTTGCCGTTCTTGGCTGTTCTAAACAGATATGTGTGGTGTCTGGTAGGACATTCCTGGGAAAATCATCTGTCACACAAGAAGTGATGTGTTTTCAGTCACCAGCAGCAACAGCAGTTTGTTTGGAATGAATAGAAGGTTAACTCTGGGATTATCAAGATGGAGCCACCCAATACCGGGCAGACATGTTGTTTTTGCTATCAGCAATGATCACTAATATATGTCGCCAAAACAAACAGAAATGAGGATCTTGTGGATTACCGCTTTGAAGACTTGCTCCTGCTATGCTCCTGCTTTGATCAATACATCAAATCATTGCATTACGTCCATCACAGGACATTCTGTCCTTTGGGGGTTCTCGTAGTTCACATACAGTATGCCATGTAATGGCAATGTTATCAGTTGTTGTAATGGTTGTACATCCTTTGTTGTATGCCATTTGCTCTCTCTCACTCTCTCTCTATCTTTCCTGTCTTTCTCTACCCTGCTGTCCAATACAGCCGAAGAGGCTTAAAGTCTCTTCCTAAAAGCAGTAGGTAAGCCATACTATATTAAACATGCCTGCATCCATGTTTTATGTCAGTCAGTACTTCTAATTCACCCCACAATGCAAAGCATTTAACATCCTCTTTGTCTGTTAGCAAGCATTAAACACCTGCTACCAAACATTAAAGGAACACTCCAACATTTTGGGAAATTAGCTTATTTGCCATCTACCCTGGAGTTAGACAAGAAGATACATAAATGTTTCTTCTCTGTCCATGCAGTAGGAGTAAGAAGACGTTGGGAACTATGCTAATGGAGGAACCTACATCCAGTGACTGACGCTAAGCTAGGCTAACAGTGCGCGTCTTCCTACTCCTACTGCATGCACAGAGAAGAAAAAGGTATGTATCTTCTTGTCTAAGGCAGCTACAAAGACATCAAAGCAAGAATAGGGAAGGCTGGAACAGCATTTTTAATACTGAAGCAAACATGGAATTCAAACCACATCTCCACAAAGACCAAACTCTGCATCTTCAACACCAATGTCAAATCAGTTCTATTATACGGAGCAGAAACATGGAAAACCACAAAAACAACCTCAAACAAACTGCAAACCTTCATAAACAGATGCTTACGACACATCCTGGGAATCTACTGGCCAAACACCATCACAAACGAACAGCTCTGGCAAACCACTCAACAAGAACCACTTGAAACCCTAATCAAACGCAGGAAATGGGGCTGGATTGGACACACCCTGAGAAAACCATCCTCCAACACAACCAGGCAGGCCTTAACCTGGAACCCACAGGGGAAGAGAAAGCCAGGAAGACCCAGAAACAGCTCGAGAAAGTCTGTCGAGGTGGATCTCAAGGAAGAAAGAACATCATGGAAGGAAGCAGAGAAAATCGCCCAACACCGAACCAGCTAGAGAGAGTTCATGAATGACCTATGCTCCCCAAAGAGCAAAAGGGTTTAAGTCAAGTAAGTCAAGTTTGTTTGGCAGGAGTTACCATTAGCTTCCGGCTGGATTCCATTCGAAGGCAGCTGATTGATTAATTGATTGATTGGAGCACCAATTTTGCTACGTGAAATTATGCAGAAGTTGTCTCGCCGTCGACTCAGAAAGTTGACAGTTGTAATAAAATCTGATTCAGATTTAGATCAAAACACCCACTGGATCAAATGGGAGCCAGACCAACACCCTGCAGCTTAGCTATATTGAGGTTTGTGATAAGGAAGGAACTCTGCACACACTATCAAAAAAAAAGGATAAGAGATTTGTTATGAGAACAGTGTCTGTTTCATTCCTGGGTACCCTACACAGTGCAGAGTGCACTTTATGATATATGCCATTTGCGCCTGGGATTAAAATGGAACTCATATCTCACGTAACAGAAATTACTCGTCCTAATGTTTTCATTTGAGTGTGCAGCAGTGCTGTTTGTCTAGTGTGTAAGTTTACTTATATAGGCTACTGACTACTGTACTTTCACCTATGCTAGAAGGACACAATTAACTCCTGTGGAAAGATATAGTGAAGCCATGGAGGCTCGAGAGAAAGCACAAGTATTCCACAGGGAGAAATCACCCCATCTCTGCCTTTCACGCATTCCTTTTATCTATTGGCTAATTAGAGCGAAATGGTGGCTGTAAACACACACACCCACACCCACACACACACACACACACGCACGCACGCACGCACGCACGCACACACACACACACACACACACACACACACACACACACACACACACACACACACACACACACACACACACACACACACACACACACACACACACACACACACACACACACACACACACACACACACACACACACACACACACACACACACACACACACACAGCAATGGATGTTAGGGTATAAAAGCAAATGTGCATGGAAAGAAAACATGTGCACATGGACATGGCACACTCACTCAAACACATACGCACAACACCAATTCCTGTTTTCATCTGTTGTAAAACTCCATTATGTTCCAACATAATTAACACATCTCTAAGCGAATGTACAGTCCCACAATGCTTCAAACTCTCTACCATCAGTCCTGTTCCAAAGGCCCCAAAGATCAGCTGCCTCAATGACTTCAGACCAATTGCCCTAAAAACCTCTGCGGCCATGAAAGCATTTGAGCGCGTCATTCGGTCATACTTGATATCCTGCACCTTCCCCATCCACTGGAGCCATATCAATTTGCCTACCAGGCCAACCGGTCTGTTGAGGATGCAGTCAGCATAGCCTTCCACCTGGAATCACCAAACACCTACACATACATCCTGCTCATAGACTTTAGTTCTGCCTTTAACTCCATCAACCCACTCAAGCTCTTAATCATATACTCTTGGACATGAACCTTTGGCTCAGCCATATGCCACTGGCTTCAGAGCTTCCTGTGGAGCAGGACACAGAGGGTAAAGGTTAATAACCTAACATCACACCCTCTTACCCTCAGTACAGGAGCTCATCAGGGCTGCGTTCTGTACACCGCCCACCACCCACTTTACATCCAAGGACAGTCCTGTGAAAACAATTAAATATGCAGATGACACAACCTCGTCTCCAACAATGATGACACCCAGCACTTTATTGAGGTGTAATGAGGCACGCAAACAATGATCTCCTGCTGAACGCAGCCAAAACCCAGAAACTCAGAGACCACTAGCTCTCTTGAATTGCCAGGAACATACTGTACATTAGCAATGAAAGCTACTGAGCAACAAATGTACTTCTTTAGACAGCTTGAAGCTTCCCCTATAGCTTTCAGAGCTCTGAACTCCCCCCTTTAGCCCCCTCCTCACATACTACTGACATGCATCACCATGCACCTACTGGATGTGGTTGTGTGTACTATGGTTTTGTGATGATACGTTGACTGTATCCCTGTTTTGTGTTGCGATAATATGCAGATTGTCTGCTGTCGTCCATTTATGTATTAGTGCCCCATACTGTACAACATACTGTAGCGAAGACAAATTCCACTGGCCTTGGTCATGTGGCTAATAATAATAATAACTTTATTAATAATAATAATACACACTCTATCTCTAAACTAGCTTTGTGGACAGAGATGCAGTAGCTGGCGGGACTTTCTCTCAGCACGTGTCCCACTTCTGCACAAATCCGAGCTGTGGGCCACTGCTGACACCATTATAGAACACAGTGTGTGTGTGTGTGTGTGTGTGCGTGTGTGTGTGTGTGTGTGTGTGTGTGTGTGTGTGTGTGTGTGTGTGTGTGTGTGTGTGTGTGTAAAGATTAAAGATGGTTGCTAAATTAACAATCCCCTGCATATATTGAGCAATTTTTATATACGTTAACATATATGTCAGGGTTCAACAATCTTAGTAAAATGTACTGAAAACACAACACAAGTTATATCACTGGTGTAACTCGAGCGCCCCCTACTGGTCAATGTTACCGTTAACCCGGCGCACACATGGCGCCAATGCCCCAGTGGACAGAGAACTAATGGCTGCATCTGTATCACAACTCAGACTTGGTGACAGTGGCTCATGAGGTCGTCTGGTAATCTGGTAAAAGATTCCCGGTTAGATTCCGGCTCCTCCCGGCAGCGTGTCGATGTGTCCTTGAGCAAGACTCTTAACCCCTAATTGCTCCCGATGAGCAGGTTGGCACCTTGCATGGTCGTCTCCGCCGGCAGTGTGTGAATGTGTGAGTGAACGGGTGAATGTGAGGCATAAGTTGTGAAGCGCTTTGGATAAAAAGTGCTATATGACTTTTTGACTCGTTTTCACATGACCTCACACCTACATAAAATAAATAAATAGCCACATTACCACAGAATGTTTTCCACCAAAAAAATCTGCCCCAGAATCTACCTTTTTGGGTCCCATTAATCAGAGAGAAAGTGTAGAATCATGAGGGACTGGACAAATGTGTCTGTGTGGCTGAGCAGGTGTGTATGCAACCTGGCTGGGTTTCACTGCTGTGTGCATGTTTGATAACGCCTCAGCATATGTGTGTGTTGCCCCTGGGTTTCTGTCTCTCTGCAACTCCTCTTAGATCTTGATCTGTGTGTCAGCTTGTCTACGTCCTCGCTTGCTCCTTTGTGTTCCCTTCGACTTGGTCCTCTGTGTGTGTTTGTATGTGTCTGTGTGTGCGTGTGTATGTTTGTGTGTGTGTGTGTGTGTGTGTGTGTGTGTGTGTGTGTGTGTGTGTGTGTGTGTGTGTGTGTGTGTGTGTGTGTGTGTGTGTGTGTGTGTGTGTGTGTGTTGTATGTGTCTGTGTGTGCGTGTGTATGTTTGTGTGTGTGTGTGTGTGTGTGTGTGTGTGTGTGTGTGTGTGTGTGTGTGTGTGTGTGTGTGTGTGTGTGTGTGTGTGTGTGTGTGTGTGTGTGTGTGTGTGTGTGTGTGTGTGTGCGTGTGTGTGTGTGTGTGTATCAGCCCTTTTCCACAATCCACTGTAAGAATTTACTGTGGCAAACCACGCTGTTGAACCGAGCTCACAGGTTCCAAAATAGTATCCATGGAAAAGAGGGACTTTCTCAGAACAACATTTTTAGATTAGATTAGATTAGATTAGATTAAAATGTATTGTCATTGTAAAGCACAAGTAGCCTACAGTATAATGGAAATACGTTTGGCATCCAACCAGAGTGCAAATGTAGCAGTAAAGTGCAACAGCAATATACAAATGAGCAAAAACTGAAGATTTTAGAGCAACTCAGGAGGTGCTGCTATACGTGAGCATTCAGGAACACTGTAGCAGAGATAGCAGTACCAGTCTCCATTGTGACTGGTCAAGAAATGTGCTTGGCAGAAATGTGGTAGTAGGCAGGCAGCAGGGGGTGAAAGTTCATCATCAGATTGTTTGGTAACACTTTATAATAACACTCAGTTATAAGACCTTTATAAGGTATTTGTAGATAATGAACTAATCATGAACAAATCATTTATATACATTCGTAGATTATTATTAAATCATTTATAACTATTTGTATAACATTTACAAATTAGTTCTACATTATTTATAACTCATTATCAACATTGTTTGTACTTGATTTGTTCATCATTAAATAATGTTGTTTAATGTGTAGTAACACATTTGTAGACGCTTTGAAAAATGGATATGAAAAAACGACTATACTGTACCTCCATTTATTTGTTCATGTTCAACAGATGATTTGTTAAGACATTCATAAAACATCTATAAATCATTTGCAGATGCTATTGTGTGCCCTAATCTGAAGTGAAGCCTATTCATCATTAACAAATGTCTAATACAGTTAATTATTTGTTTACTTTTCCATCACCTGTTACACATGTTGTAGACAGCTTTCGGATACACCCTTCTTTGTGACATCAAACAGTGACAGAATTAGGACTATAGATAAATGCAATTTTATTAACATATAAAATACATGTGCATGACATATAGTGTAACATGGGGGGGCACTAGGACCCAATCTGTAAATGTTATACAAATATAGTTATAAATGATTTAATAATAATTTTATGAATGTATATAAATGATTTGTTCATGATTAGTTCATTATCTACAAATACCTTATAAAGGTATTATAACTGAGTGTTATTATAAAGTGTTACCGATTTTTTAAATCCCACCGCAAACTAAATATCCCATTCACAAGAATATTATTATAGGTACAACAAGAGCCTCTTCCATTGCTTACTGCGTCGCACGCCAAACGACGTATAGGCGGCGTAACTGTCACTTTATGTTGACGCTTCCACCAACCTTTGCGGCTCTTGCAATTACAGTACTAAAAAAAAACAAGAACCCAACTCAGAACTTTCAGAGGTTCTGAAAGGTTCCTTTATAGAAAATTACTTTGACAATGGAAAAGTGTCATATGTGTATGTTTGAATCATATAATTATATAGAAGACCTAGTAGACACCTATCGCTTAGAATGCTTTCAAAATGGCAATGAAACAGCCTAGCGTGAGCAGTTCACAGGCTCTGACAAGTTCTCACATGGGGGACGGAGGTGGAGAGTAGGGCAATAATGTGGGACTTCCATCCGGGCTATGACATCAAGGAACTGCAAGCCGCTTTTCAACAGTGTGGAAACAAACATACTGTACTATGTGTGGTGCTAGTTTAATATGCACAATGAAGTAGACAAAGTTCCACAGTTTAGCCATTCTAATTTTGGCCATTAAGCCTACTTAAAGTTATATTCTTGAATAAATTCTGTAGCATAAGTTATAGCTTAGCAACAATGTTTAAACATTTCCTTGCAGTTGTGAGCTATGCATTTCACTCCAATAGCAGCAAGCCATATACTGTATATTAGAGATCCAGGGATCAACCTGCTTGATACTATCTTCCTCTGCCATGCATTTTTAAATTGCAAATGCATCAAGGACAGAAAGTACCCCCAGTCTCCAGCTATACATAATGCTCATGAATGACATTGACTCTGTCACTGTTTCAATTGCAAATTGATCTCTGTCGAGTGAAATCTGCCATAAACAACTTGTGTAAGATGTTTGTTTACATTGTGGTTAAAAGGGGAAATTATTCACACCAGGTGTATAGAAATGTGCACACATTTCTCTATCTCTGGGTTGGCAGGTTGCACAAAACATATGAGGGCATGTATGAGGATATCAGCGTCTTTGGGTCATTGAAACGCGCTATACAAATCAAATGTATTATTATTATTATTATTATTATTATTAGTATGTCACACTCTAATATGGCAACACAATTCTCACACAGGAAGTCAGATGCGCCTCCCGACAATCATGGGGGCTTGATCGGAAGCGGTTATCTGCTTGATTATCCTGTAGTCCAAGGTGTTGACAGATTCAATCTGAAGCCTAACGATCTGCTCGCAACACAATCTCAAGCCCATTGCGAATATGTGTTGAATATTTATGACTGAAATTCCTGTAGTGTGTGGGGGAAACCACAGAACAGCTGGCAGTGCCGTGCTTCATTCCGGGGTCAATGTTATTCGCAACTGACACACGTCACGAGATGGGAGAGGGAGAGAAAACCCCAAATCGCATGAGCGGGGCGGTCCTTCTGACTGCCGACACAATGGTGGTGTCTGTTTCAAAATGCCACCACGGAAAGTGCCTTTTTCCAGGCAATTATACCCACATTCGGCGGGTGGCGGCGTTAATGTCCAGCACTGCAGTGCTTACAAGATTCTAGGATCAGAGAGTCGGGGACTTGAGTGTGATCAGTTTTTGCAGAGTTGTGCAGAGTGCTCCGTTTTGGCAAAATTGTCTAACGTATGCGTTCTAATGAATGAAAGACAAAGGAATCTTTGAAATATGACATTATGTGTGGGGTCTGCGTCTACCACCGTTTCAATATCGGTTAGGATTATATTTTCTGGTGCATGCCAGGCATCCTCTTCTGCTCTTACTGGTTATTTGGGTTATTTGAAGACACCCTGTGTTCTATGCAAGGACTGTCCATATGTAATTTCTGTCCGCTCAATTTTAACAGACACTGGACCTCATTCTCGAATGGACTTACGTGTTCCATCTGCAGTCATGGACCAGGGGGGCAGCGCATATCAGCAATCTCCTAATAAAAGCTGCCTCAACAAGCCGTTTCTCCACTGGCTCTTAAGATGTGCGCACTAAGCAATAGAAATAAATAAAACCAACAATATATGGAATATTAATACAGTCTATTCCACTATATCCGCGCGATTGGGTTTAGTTCTTATGTATTGAGTAATTTGCAGTGTGTGTATAATGCTCACAATGCCTCATTGAGTCATGACTATAAATGTCAAACGTAATTGTTAATGATATAAATATTGTTGTATTTATCTTTATTTAAAATGATTTAATTCCGAGGATGTCTGTAGAATCGACGTGAACGCAATCACCAACTATTTATCCCAAATGAAGCCTTTTACCAGTTTCATCACCTGTGCATTGTATGT
>NC_140180.1:37039876-37042376 GCF_963971535.1 Notolepis coatsorum | reverse complement strand
AAGAGAGACAGAGAGATGAAGGAGAAGAGAGACAGAGAGATGAAGGAGAAGAGAGACAGAGAGATGAAGGAGAAGAGAGACAGAGAGATGAAGGAGAAGAGAGACAGAGAGATGAAGGAGAAGAGAGACAGAGAGATGAAGGAGAAGAGAGACAGAGAGATGAAGAAGAGAGACAGAGAGATGAAGGAGAAGAGAGACAGAGAGATGAAGGAGAATAGAGACAGAGAGATGAAGGAGAAGAGAGACATAGAGATGAAGGAGAAGAGAGACAGAGAGATGAAGAGAAGAGAGACAGAGGAGATGAAGGAGAAGAGAGACAGAGAGATGAAGGAGAAGAGAGACAGAGAGATGAAGGAGAAGAGAGACAGAGAGATGAAGGAGCAGAGAGACAGAGATATGAAGGAGAAGAAGACAGAGAGATGAAGGAGAAGAGAGACAGAGAGATGAAGGAGAAGAGAGACAGAGAGATGGAAGGAGAAGAGAGGACAGATAGATGAAGGAGAAGAGAGACAGAGAGATGAAAGGAGAAGAGAGACAGAGAGATGAAGAAGAAGAGAGACAGAGAGATGAAGGAGAAGAGAGGACAGATAGATGAAGGAGAAGAGAGACAGAGAGATGAAGGAGAAGAGAGACAGAGAGATGAAGGAGAAGAGAGACAGAGAGATGAAGGAGAGAGACAGAGAGATGATGAAGAGAGACAGAGAGATGAAGGAGAAGAGAGACAGAGAGATGAAGGAGAGAGACAGAGAGGATGAAGGAGAAGAGAGACAGAGAGATGAAGGAGAAGAGAGACAGAGAGATGAAGGAGAGAGACAGAGATGAAGGAGAAGAGAGACAGAGAGATGAAGGAGAAGAGAGACAGAGAGATGAAGGAGAAGAGAGACAGAGAGATGAAGGAGAAGAGAGACAGAGAGATGAAGGAGAAGAGAGACAGAGAGATGAAGGAGAAGAGAGACAGAGAGATGAAGGAGAAGAGAGACAGAGAGATGAAGGAGAAGTAGAGAGACAGAGAGATGGAGATGAGGAGAAGAGACAGAGAGATGAAGGAGAAGAGAGACAGAGAGAGATGAAGGTGAATGAGAGACAGAGAGATGAAGGAGAAGAGAGACAGATAGATGAAGGAGAGAGAGACAGAGAGATGAAGGAGAAGAGAGAGACAGAGAGATGAAGGAGAATGAGAGACAGAGAGATGAAGGAGAAGATAGACAGACAGAGAGATGAAGGAGAAGAGAGACAGAGAGATGAAGGAGAGAGACAGAGGGATGAAGGAGCAGAGAGACAGAGAGATGAAGGAGAAGAGAGACAGAGAGATGAAGGAGAAGAGAGACAGAGAGATGAAGGAGAAGAGAGACAGATAGATGAAGGAGAAGAGAGACAGAGAGATGAAGGAGAAGAGAGACAGAGAGATGAAGGAGAAGAGACAGAGAGATGAAGGAGAAGAGAGACAGCGAGATGAAGGAGAAGAGAGACAGAGAGATGAATGAGAAGAGAGACAGAGAGATGAAGGAGAAGAGAGACAGAGAGATGAAGGAGAAGAGAGACAGAGAGATGAAGGAGAAGAGAGACAGAGAGATGAAGGAGAAGAGAGACAGAGAGATGAAGGAGAAGAGAGACAGAGAGATGAAGGAGAAGATAGACAGAGAGATGAAGGAGAAGAGAGACAGAGGGATGAAGAGAGAGAGACAGAGAGATGAAGGAGAAGAGAGACAGAGAGATGAAAGAGCAGAGAGACAGGGAGATGAAGGAGAAGAGACAGAGAGATGAAGGAGAAGAGAGACAGAGAGATGAAGGAGAAGAGAGACAGAGTGATGAAGGAGAAGAGAGACAGAGAGATGAAGGAGAAGAGAGACAGAGAGATGAAGGAGAAGAGAGACAGAGAGATGAAGGAGCAGAGAGACAGAGAGTTGAAGGAGAAGAGAGACAGAGAGATGAAGGAGAATAGGCAGAGAGATGAAGGAGAAGAGAGACAGAGAGATGAAGGAGAAGAGAGACAGAGAGATGAAGAGAAGAGAGACAGAGAGATGAAGGAGAAGAGAGACAGAGAGATGAAGGAGCAGAGAGACAGGGAGATGAAGGAGAAGAGAGACAGAGAGATGAAGGAGAAGAGAGACAGAGAGATGAAGGAGAAGAGAGACAGAGAGATGAAGGATAAGAGAGACAGAGAGATGAAGGAGCAGAGAGACAGAGATATGAAGGAGAAGAGAGACAGAGAGATGAAGGAGAAGAGAGACAGAGAGATGAAGGAGAAGAGAGACAGAGAGATGAAGGAGAAGAGACAGAGAGATGAAGAAGAAGAGAGACAGATAGATGAAGGAGAAGAGAGACAGAGTGATGAAGGAGAAACGAGGCAGAGAGATGAAGGAGAAGAGAGACAGAGAGATGAAGGAGAAAGAGAGACAGAGTGATGAAGGAGAAACGAGGCAGAGGGGGGGGGGGGGTAGAAATACACACACAAAGAATATTGCTGCTGCTGGGGGGCATGTATCATAAAAGGGTTTTG
>NC_140180.1:37029809-37034809 GCF_963971535.1 Notolepis coatsorum | reverse complement strand
ATAATAATAATAATAATAATAATAATAATAATAATAATAATAATAATAATAATAATAATAATAATAATAATAATAATAATAATAATAATAATAATAATAATAATAATAATAATAATAATAATAATAATAATAATAATAATAATAATAATAATAATAATAATAATAATAATAATAATAATAATAATAATAATAATAATAATAATAATAATAATAATAATAATAATAATAATAATAATAATAATAATAATAATAATAATAATAATAATAATAATAATAATATAATGATAATAATAATAATAATAATAATAATAATAATAATAATAATAATAATAATAATAATAATAATAATAATAATAATAATAATAATAATAATAATAATAATAATAATAATAATAATAATAATAATAATAATAATAATAATAATAATAATAATATATTAGGAATTAGTCTGAGATCGCAAAAGTCCAATAACGCCGCCTGGTGATATGCAGCCGATGTTGCACTCCCTTTGAGACTCTGTGTATGGGGCTGTGTGTCGATAAAATTCCTCCGGGCGGACTTTTCTAGTAACCTGGTACCGAGGGCTTTACCCGATCACATTGAATAGTTTTCGGGACCCCCGATTCATTATGCTGTGGTGGGTTATGTTGTACCCCAAATGGACATACGATCTAACAGATGGCAATCAAATAATTGGAATATTCTTTTTGGAATCTCACCGGCCACAGGTAAGAGAAATTTAACATCAATTTCAGCTTGATTGTGCCTTGTTTTCATAGCCATCGCCCTGATCAGCATATGCTGTTGTACTAGTTCAGTAGAAAGCTATCTGGCTGCACGTTAGCCTAGCTTAGCACAATGAATGGAAGCGAACATGACCGGTTAGCCTTCTGGAGCGGTGTTAGTTGGACAATGCCTAGGCTAACCGGTCATGTCTGCTTACATTCATTGTGCTAAGCTAGGCTAACATGCAGCCAGATAGCTTTCTACTGAACGCACAGAGATGTTACAATGCATGTCAAGCAACAATGATATCTTTAAATAGCATTAATTATATAGCCAATTACAAAAGAAATACCATATACAATGACAGCAATGCATATCTCTGGAGAAGACAATAAGTTAATTTCCCAAAATGTTGGTGTGTTCCTTTAAGATGGAGCCTATACCTCTGATTAGTAGCCTACAGACATATCAAAGGCAGGGGGCAACACCTGAAGACACAGAACTGGATTGCAGATATTCTGAGATATTCCACCTTTTCATTTGACTCCCTGCTTGTGATTTTCTAAACTGGAAACTTCAAATCTCACCCTCTAATTGCGCACGTTTCATAAGCCTAACGAAAGCTCGTCTAAACTCAACATCATGAGTCGTGCATGTCAAACTGATTGTTATTTCCCTCAGCTAGTGTGACTCCTGCCACAGTAGCCTGCCTGAGCGGTCAGCAGTCTGCATCCCCCAAGATCGCCGTGCGTTTGGAGATGCGGGTCTCCATATAAAACTCTGTATTTCATTTTATATCAAGCAAAAGGGGGGAGTTAAGATAAGCCATAATAATATAATATATAATATCATATCATATTATATTAATATGAAAGAGTGGAGATAAAACAGTGTTTCTTGCCATCAAATTAATTAGAGAGAGAAGTACAAAAGGCCTGTGTTGCCAACCCTAATTTCAGAACAGACAGCATAGTAGTCTCTACGACGCTGTCGAGATTACAGACATCTTAAAAGTAAAAACAAATTCAAAGTACAAATAAGGAAAAGTGAATCCAGCTTAGATAATTAGACACTGAATAAATCAGAGATAAAACACAGATAGAAAGATCAACATTAAAAACAGTCACAGACTGAAGCGGGGAGATTTGTAATTGTGTTTTTAAACTGTCCATAAGATAGTGGGGTATTGATTTTTGGCGAGAGTTGGAGATCATTCCGAGAAACTGGGGCATTGAAACAAAAGGCCGACTTTCAAAGCTCAGTCTGCACTCTGGGGACCTAAAAGCATAAGTCAGTCATTTGAGCGTAGAGTCAGACAGAGTCCATAGTTCCAATCAAGCAACACTGTAATGTAAGGCGGTCATTTCCCTGCAATGGCCTTAAAGTTATAACGGATGTTCAACAAACGTATTTGCGGTTCTGTCGTCTCGCTTTGATGTGAACGGTCCAGTTTTAGAATGTTTACAATCAGACGTCTTGATATTCTTTTGCCGGAGTTGTTTGGTTCAGTGTGAAAGTCAGCATAGTGAGGGGCAATGCTGCGGTGATCTTTGTTTAAGAAGGGCTTGTGTCTGTACATTTGTGTATGATGTCAGTGTGTTTGGAAGACAATGCAGAGTGATGAGGAATGAATAGAGGGAGAGATGAAGGAGGAGGAGGAGTAAGAAGGGAGTATCTGGAATGAATTGAGGCAGACCAGTGTTCGAGAGAAACACAAGCACTGGAGACAAATAGGGATGTTCTTATCTAGATTTAAAGTGTCTTAGGCTACGTTTAGACGAGCGTTTTGGGATGGAAGTCTGAACAGAAACCGCAAAAGTCGTCTTGCGGTTTCACTTTTAATTTTGCGTTTAGACGAGCGTTTTGGGGTGGAATTCTCCGTGCAGACGAGGCTGTAACAACTCGAGACAACGGAGCCCCGCTGTCACACGATTGGCGCATATGTCACATGACGTGCTGTGAAGACCCGCCCTACTCTGCCTCTGATTCGAGTGTGGGTGGGGAATGTGATTGGACCAAAGCAGAGTCACTCACAGACAGTGGGTCCAGTCATAATAGTTGTGATAGCCGCGGGACAGATTCTTGTGTATTTAAAAGTACTGCCAATGTAGCCTTCAGGTGATCGCCATGGATAGAATCAGACATGCTTTGTTTACGCTTCTAGACTACTGGCGCATGCCTGTGATGTAAGCAGTAGGCGCGACGAGAGCCTTGACGACCCTTTCGTCATCGTTTTATGCGGTTTGACAGTTTAGACGAGAGCGCAAAGGTTTACCGTTTCTAGGAATTCCACCCTGGAAGGTGGTCTCACTTTTTTACGGTTTCACCCCGTAAAAACGCCGTTTCCGTATAAACGAAAGGCACGTCTGAAAAAATATTTTTGTGGATTCACCTGCTAGCGTTTCCGTCTAAACGGGGCCTTAATTAGAACTAGGAGAACAAATAACTTTTCTTTTTTTATATTTATTTTTTATTTTCAGTTTTTTACATTTTATTTTTACTTGCATTGAAAGCTCATAGTCTTCTAGGTGTACCGCAATCCCTGGGGTGGCTATTTTCCACCAGAACCCCCTTAGCCAGCCTCCCACCCATACACACACACACCCATACATACACACACACACACACACACACACACACACACACACACACACACACACACACACCACACACACACACACACACACACACACACACACACACACACACACACACACACACACACACACACACACACACACACACACACACACACACACACACACCACACACACACACAACCCCATCCTCACCCCCCTCTTAATGCTCTCATAACCGCAAGTTAACCTTGAAAAACGCTTTTAAAACTCACTATGAACTGATGAATGCCTTAAGCACCACACTGTTATGTATAGACTAGTTGAGACCTTTTTGACTTGACGTATGTTTTTAACTTGATGTTAGTGTGTCGGCTCGGTCACATGGCTGTCTTTCTGCTAGTGGAACGGACTATGACGTCCGCTTCTGCAGAACACCACTGCATTTGTGCAGGAGTTAAGAGTAGATTAACCTTAAAGGGGAGATGAAGCATAGCGATATAAACATAGTCATAGCATCAAATTAGTATTTAGATAAGCCACAGAAAAAATCACGTTATAAAAATAAGCAGTTTCTAAGAAAAAACTATTTGTTATGTCCTTTTTTGAAGCATTTATCAACATGGGCGCCGCCATTTTATTTGGTGATTTCACGGTGTTGGTTTGGTCTGGCTCCTGCTGGGTAGCTGCCTAGTAAACATGGAGTGTCAGTAAATGCAACGTTGCCTACCAAACAACGGGACCGCGGTGGTTCTTTTTGTATTGCTCCTGGCTGTTCAAACTCATTTTACTGTGTGAAAGAGAGGAAAGTTGGTTCATTTCCACAAACTACCAGTGAAAAAAACAGTGTTGTTCAACCACCGTCGCGGGGCATTTAGCTACCTGGCTACCTAGCTCCAGTTCAACCACCGTCGCGGGGCATTTAGCTACCTGGCTACCTAGCTCCAGTTCAACCACCCCGTTGCGGGGCATTTAGCTACCAGGCTACCTAGCTCCAGTTCAACCACCGTCGCGGGGCATTTAGCTACCTGGCTACCTAGCTCCAGTTCAACCACCGTCGCGGGGCATTTAGCTACCTGGCTACCTAGCTCCAGTTCAACCACCGTCGCGGGACATTTGGCTACCTGGCTACCTAGCTCCAGTTCAGCTAACTAGCTACATGCAGCATTTAGCGAGCTGGGTTAGCCGGCTAGTGGGCTTTGAATCCCGGCTGCGGCTAGGTAGCCAGGTAGCTAAATGTCCCGTGACGGTGGTTGAACTGGAGCTAGGTAGCCAGGTAGCTAAATGCCCCGTGATGGTGGTTGAACTGGAGCTAGGTCGCCAGGTAGCTAAATGCCCCGCAACGGTGGTTGAACAACACTGTTTTTGTCACTGGTAGTTTGTGGAAATGAACCAACTTTCCTCTCTTTTTCACACGGTAAAATTAGTTTGAACAGCCAGGAGCAATACAAAAAGAACCACCGCGGTCCCGTTGTTTGGTAGGCAACGTTGCATTTACTGACACTCCATGTTTACTAGGCAGCTACCCAGCAGGAGCCAGACCAAACCAACACCGTGACGTCAGCAACAAAATGGCGGCGCCCATGGGGAAAACAGGGAAATTATATTTGGTTTTTCAGACAAATAAGCAGGATTTCACATTTGATTATAGGACCCTGTCTTACACAAGGTACACAAAAAACAAACTAGGATCACATT
>NC_140180.1:37019809-37024809 GCF_963971535.1 Notolepis coatsorum | reverse complement strand
GGGAAGGGTTGTCCACTTCTCCCCCTCTCTGTTTGCCCTCTTTTTATTGAACCTCTCGCAGCGCAGCAATCAGACAAAAATGATGATATCAAAGGAATCATTACACACAATACTCACCATAAGATCAGCCTCTATGCAGACAATGTGTTGGTATACCTACAGGAAACCAACCCAATTCACTACAAGCAACTACCAAACTCATAGACTACTATAATATCAGACTACTCTATAAATTGGTCGAAGTCAATCATCTTGCCATTGCGGGGGGGGGGGGTGGGGGGGGTGATGGGAGTCCTGCAGCTCAGAAGCCCCATCCTTTCCCCTTCCCCTCAGAGAATATCAGATATCTAGGAATCAACATTTCACCCAGGCTGTCAGAGTTATTTCAAACTAAATTTCATCCCACTGTTAAAATACAATAGAAGAGACGAGACACAAACTAAACTTACACACTCTCACTAATAGGTAGAATAGCAACTGTCAAAATGTCAATTCTCCCAAAAATAAATTATCTATTCACTATGATCTCAACCCAGCCTACCACCAACTGGTTCAGCTCCCTGACTCCATCATTACTAAGTTTTACTGGAAGAATAAAGAAAGCAAGAATTAATTTAAACCACCCTCTCAAAAAAAACTAGAAACCCAAGGAGGACTTGAAAGCACCTACATTTCTCAACTACTATCTGGCCAACCAATTAAATATACATAGAATAGAAATAGAATAGAAATAGAATAGAAATAATATAATCATCCCGAGGGAAATCTTGACAGTACAAATTCGATCACATTTAAACACATTTAGACATTTAGACAGAACAAAGTCACAAATAAGAATAAACACAACAAATTGCCTAAGAATAAGAATAGAATAAAATATACAGTAAAAAATATAACAGTAAAAAGATACATAAGTCTACAGAAGTCTAAGTGTAATATTGAACAGTGTTGTTTTAAGAGCAAAAGTCCAGGAAGATGGTAAATGTCGTCACCTTGTGCTCAGTGATGCAGATCTACAAATGGATTCACCCCTACCCACCAATACAACCCTTGGAAGAAGACATTGAGAATATCGTGTGCATGGAAATTTCACCACAAGATCGGCCATTCCTTAGCACAAGCATAAAACATCCCCGTTGTTTTTAGGAATACAGTCATTTCCGTAACACACTTAGCCCCCTGTAAAATACACCCCAATCTGGCACAACCCTGACTTTCAACTCGGCAAATCACCCATATACTTCCCAGCTTGGAAACAAAAAAAGCATTAATTCATCTTCACCACATCTTCACAGACAACAGCCTAATCACTTATCAAATTTTTGACTGAAGGATACGGCATTGGGACAGATCAACACTTCCAATTTCTAACAGCTGAAATCCATTTTGAAATCTAAAATTAACACTACACAAAATTATATGAATAAAATAACATCACAGAAGAAAATATTTTCTAAAATATACAAAAATACTGGCAAGCGCAGACACTAGTCATCTCCATCTCCCCTTCACAAAATGGGAACAGGACTTGGCTTTCTCTCCCAATGCCGTATCCTGGGAACAAATTTGCTTGGATAATCTAGGCTCCTAACCACATGAGATTGACCTGTGAGCCATCCACTCTACAACCACCCTTCTCTCAATCCCCCTCCTCACCCCCTACTTTACTTACTCCCCTCTCTGCCCCCCCCCCTTTTCCCTTGTCATGTGTATTCGTTGTCGTCCTTCATTGTCCTTTGTTTGTCAATGTCTAGTCTGAGTTCCCCCCCTCCGAGAGGGCAATGAAATGTCACTATTTTTCTTATTTTACTACACTTTTTGCACTGTGAATAGTTAAAATGTATAATACATAATAAAGTTGTCCCCCGAGAGGGGGGGGTGGGGGCGGGGTGGAGTGCCAGGGCAAAAAAATAAAATAAAATAAAGAAAGATTAGGGTTAAGGTTAGGGATAGATTAAGATGAGGGTTACGTTTAAGGATATGGATAGATTAAGTTGAGGGTTTACTTTTAGGGTATGGATAGGTTAACCCTCGAGTTCAACCTTGTCGCTGTTCTGGTCAAAAAGCCCTTTTTTTACGTGTGTTTTGTGGATAGCGTTGGCTAGATTTGATGTGTATGCCAAAAAAGTAGCACAAGTATCACATCTTGGACCACATTACAATAATCCATGTTTGTTTTTTTTAAAAGCAGATCACTATTAACACTTTGATTGCCCAAGGTTAAATTCATGATATACCATCCTCCTTGCCAGCTCTATTTAACATGGAGAAGTTCCCCTTCTTTGCAGGGCTATAACTTTTTAAATTCTATTGCTAGATTGCCATTATTAGGGCCCATTCAATGTCCTATATGTATTGTTCATGGTGTAGCAACGTTAAACTTTTTCATTCACATATTCATACTAAAATATGGTCTAAAGTATAAGTATGTTTTCATCTCTTTCTGCAGCTTTTCTCCAGAACGTGATTTATAGCCCCAAATGCATTATATTGATGATGAAATACAGTTTGGTAGGAATCTGTGCGAGATCAAAAATTTCAAATGGACGTGCTTCTAGAAGTTGTCTACGAATCATCTGATGATGACCGGATGGGCGGGGGATCGTTTATAATTCCGTGGGCAACGTTATACCATTCATCTAATGTGGGTCATATGTTCATCATAGCAGTTTATATCGAACACGGTAATACTACACGCTAAAACTCAACCCAGTCTCCTCGGGCCGTTGGGCGATCAGCGTGGAGTTAGACAGTTTTCGATTATGGGATGTTGAAATGCCCGATCTATTTCCAGGTTGTATAATAGTATATACGTCCAAAATCATGTTGTTTTTTTCGAGTTATTTCCACCGATCGATGTTCACTGTGTGAAGACAGAGTCTCTCTAACATTAGAGCGAGTGCCCGGACCCCATATGGAGTGAGTCCTGCCGGTTCAAAGGTTGATGATCCGGTTTCGATCTGCCAATCGGCCCACCAGATGGCGCTCTTGAACCGCTAGAGGGCTTGAGAGGAGATCAGCACTGTGTGTCAAGGCTCCGGAACGAAAATATGATTTTCGATCACAGACTTTTTTGAAATATTGATATCAAAGACGAGTTACGGCGTCCTCGGCAGTTAAAGTGTTAAGCGTGTGAACAACAAGTGTCACACGAACCCTAACCCCCTAACCCTAAGCCCAACCCTAACCACAACCCTAACCCTAATTTAAGAAATGGTTAAAATCCTGAAAATGAATAAATATTCTATATACTGGTAAGGACTGAAGTTAATAGTGATATTCATGAAAGAAAATTGGAACAATTCATGAAAAAGATATGTTTTTTCTGAGATCTTAGTTTCGGTCACTAGGGAGACAGGTAGTGGGTTTTTTAAAGGTTGACTCAAGGGTTAAGATGGGGGTACGGTTTAAATGTAGGGATAGGTTAGGATGAGGGTAAGGGTTAAGCGTAAGGATAGGTTAGGATGAGGGTAAGGGTTAAGTGTAGGGATAGGTTAGGATGAGGGTAAGGGTTCAGTATAGGGATAGGTTAGGATGAGGGTAAGGGTTAAGCGTAGGGATAGGTTAGGATGAGGGTAAGGGTATAGTTAGGTTAAGATGAGGGCACAGGTCAGGGCACCCTGGAAAAACACATTCAGTAATTCAAAATGATGATTGATATTGATCAGATTCAACTTGTATAATAAAAAGTTAAAAAGAAAAGAAAGTAAAGACTAAGGGTATTTAGTTTGTGTGTTATATGTGTGTGTGTTTATGTAACCTATGCGTGTGCGCAGCAATCACCTGCTACTCTACCTACAGGCTGAGTCATATCAAGACATTATCTGATGGCCCCCCCCGGGGATGAAAGATGGATGACAAAAGGAAGAAGGGAGCCGGGGTGGAGGTGAAGAAGAAGAGGTAGATAGGGAAGGGAGACACCACCTGCAGCTTACCGTTCTCCGGGTGCTCCATCTCTCCGATGCTGCCGTCCGGGGTGGTCCTCTCGTAGTGGTCCTCGGGCAGGGCCAGGGGCCCGTTGTGGGGCCCGCCCGACGACGACTTGGAGCTGGGCGTCTCCGACTCCTCCAGTCCGCTGTCGTAGTAGCTGTGCTGGGAAGGGTCGTGCAGGTCCTGAGCCGCCTGGTTGGCCGTGGAGAAGGTCACTCGGCGATGGGGGAGCTGTGATTGGCAGAGAGAGAGAGAGAGAGAGAGAGAGAGAGAGAGAGAGAGAGAGAGAGAGAGAGAGAGAGAGAGAGAGAGAGAGAGAGAGAGAGAGAGAGAGAGAGAGAGAGGAGGGAGAAGGGCGGGTTAATGGTTAGGTACGAGACGAAGGGTTAGCAGCGACGGTAGATTGATGGAGCACTTCGCTGGTGTATTAAGTGTGTGTGTGTGTGTAGAGCGGGTATAAGAAGGGAAGCAGCTGTCTGAGCCTTGTGTGTTTGATGGCTTTGTAATTAAAATACAATTAGCCTCCCTCTTGTGCTGTAGGGATGCCAGATGAAAGTCACACAGCTCTCGTTCCTCTGGAGACTACAATGAGCTACTAGGAAGCTTTCACTCTTGCACGCCAAATGCACGCACTCAAACACTCACATGCGCGCAGACAAACACACACCCACCCACATATGCACACAAACACACTTGCATGGGCATCAAGTGCTACTGAAACAAGGCAGCCCAAATACAAAGCATTCACACTCAAACACTTCACTGCCACACACACACACACACACATCAACACAGATCCACCATTGACATAGAGTGTATAACTGTACCTCACAGTTAAGTAAATTCTCCCTGACTGCTCCAGCCGGGGCTGATAACGAGGAGTGTCCCCGGCAAGGCTCCCTGAGGAGCGCCGCGACCGATGGACCCAGGCGCTCAGTCACGATGGGAAGAGACAGGCCCGCAAATTGGGCCCGGGAAGAGACCTAAGGACTGCTGTCAAGACGCTCGCTAAAAGCTACGGCAACAACTATCTCCTACTATATACGTATATGGCACCTGGCCCGCAGTGC
>NC_140180.1:36997309-37014809 GCF_963971535.1 Notolepis coatsorum | reverse complement strand
TTCCTTGTGACAATATTGTCACCCACTGTAACTGAGAAGCCGTCGGTCTTGCTGAGTTTGTTATTTGAACCGAAGAGAATGGACTCTGTTTTGCCCATGTGTAATGATAGTTTGTTATCAGCGAGCCATATGCAGATTCTGCCTAGTTCCGAGCTGAGGGTTTTTCACCTGTAACTTGTTCTTGTCAGAGACCAGCAGGGCTGAGTCGTCCGCAAACAGGAACAAGTTGCAGTCACAAGCTGATGACATGTCATTTGCATAAATTAGGAACAGTAGCGGTCCTAGTATGCTTCCTTGTGGAACACCACAGCTCACTGTGAGGGGGGGGGGTAGGGTACCGTTTACCTCCACCATCTGTTCCCTCCCCTCAAGGTAGGATTGCATCCAGCTCACTGATAGACTATCAAAACCAAAACCAGATCCTGAGCACTTTAGTTATTTTATTGAAAGCCTCTTAACTTTTTCTTTTATCTGCTGGTTCAGTGGCCTATCTATTAAAGATAGGAACAGCCTATAATTGGAGTAAAACAGAGAGACCTATGTTCTCTCTGGACGGACCAGGTGGCCAAGAAGGGGACAAGCATCACAAATCAACCTCTCCATGCTCTGTCTCAGCGGTTTTCAATGTTGCCTTCTGGCCGCCGTTATGACGTTCCACCAAGTAGGACCAACCGTTACGCCAAATATTTTGTACCCTCGGCTATCAGACTTTTAAACACAGACAGTAGTCATTTTAAGTAGCCTTTTACATTTAGTTGTCTGTTTTTACTTTTACTTTTACTGGATTGTGTATTGGATGGAGTGTTGTTGTTGCCGTGCTGTCATTGAGATGTTTTGTTTTGTTGTTTGTTGTTTTTGTTACTCCTGAAGCTACAAATATGAATTGCCCCATGCGGGATCAATAAAGTTGTCTGAATCTGAATCTGAATCTAAATCTGAATCTGAAACAACTATAAGGCATGGGAATGTCTAAACTAATAGTTGAATGCATCACTTTTACATCACAGTTTCATTGTAATTGTGTTATAATGTGTTACCAGTATGGTTATAATGCATTATGATTGTGTTATAATGTGTTTACCAGTATGGTTAGAATGCATTATGATTGTGTTATAAATAATGTGTTACCAGTATGGTTATAATGCATTATTATTGTGTTATTATAATGTGTTACCAGTATGGTATTTTTTGTATCTACTTTTTTTTCTCCCCATTTTTCCGTTTTTCTCCCATCCCCAATTTCGTATTGTCCAATTCTACCCTCCCCTGTCTCGAACGTTGTTAGGCCATGCCTCCCACAAGCCGGCTGCAATGTGGACTAAGCCTTACATCACGTGTCCCCTCCGGTACTCGAGGAAGCAGCAGTCGCATCTTTTCACCTGCACAGCGCGATCTCTCAGCGGCGAGGGTCTGCGTTTGGAGGGACACGCCGCCCCTGTCGCTTCCTGATTTTGCTGCGCAGGCGCACCTACCGACCTGTAGGAGTCGCTGTCCACAACGTCCGATCCCCACCCACCAGCTTCCTACCCCCTAATACTGCCAATTGTATTAGTATGAACGACCAGCCAAGCTGGTAGCAATGCCGAGAGCTGGGCTCGAACCCAGCATCTCCTGCATTAGTGGCGAGCGCCTTGCCCACTGCGCCACTTAGCCGCCTTATGTGTTACCAGTATGGTTATAATGCATTATGATTGTGTTATAATGTGCTACCAGTGTGGTTATAATGAATGATGATGGTGTTATAGTGTGTAATATGTATGGCTATAATGCGTTATAAACGTGTGTTACTTTTAGCAATGCTAATGACGGCGCCAGTTGGAATAACAAACCACGTGACAAGGCAACATTGGACTTGTTGATATTGTTATGCCCTGTCGAGTGTATGGTGAGCCAACGATATAGCTCCTCTATTATCTAGGCACCGTGCCTATCGGCCTCTGAAGGGGTTGTGTCTTGTAGCCAAGCGGTAGGTGTTCTGCCTTCCATGTACTCAGTTCAAACCCCTGGTTTCTCCCATTAGCACAACATTCCTCAGTAGCTCACATCTTCGTCAGACGGTCTTCGGAATCCACTTCATCTCGCTCTCTGTTCCTCCAGGCTGGATGCAGGACAGAGAGCTTCGTCTCAGTAGACCACAGTGCCAAGTTGTCAGCACATGATGTTTCTGGACTCCCATCTGATCTTTGGTAAAAGCTTACAAACGGAATATCTTGTAAACGCCCACTAGAACAGTGCAGACTTGGCAAAGTCCAGGGTGTTATCGGTTAGTACTAGTGGTTTTTTTCTTTTCCCAGGACATCTGCGTTGACAGAATCCTGAAGCCAGAAGTCTTCAGTTTTCATCTGTCTGATCTTTTATTATAGCTGTCAGCGGGAGTGAATGAGAATATGTGTTGAACAGAGCATTTTGACACAAAACTTTACTTCAAGTGTAGGTTTGATCTTTAGGACGGACTGTGAATAGAAGCTGTCATAGGAACAAGCGAGACCACAGTGTTTACGATGCAAACGGGACTATACTCAGTGCAAACGATGCAAAGTGCCAAGTTCATGGCCAACGAGGCATGATTTGCTTAAGGGCAAAAATAGTCCTCAGAGGCCTCTGGCTAGGGCGACCAAATACCAACATAGAAACTATTCAAAACAGTGGGCTGATTAAAACCCTTCCCAGGAACGTACGTCATGCATATTCTGTAGCCGTAGCTTTAGTCTATGTCAGGGGTTCCCAATAGGTGGCCTGCGGGCCACATCAAGCCTGTGAGGCATTTTAATTTGGCCCATCAAAGTTATATATTATATATATATATATATATTAATATTCTGTATTGTTCAGATGCAGTGTTGGCAAGTTACTTTTAAAAAGTAACTAGTTACAGTTACTAGTTACTTCTTCCAAAAAGTTACTAAATTACTTACTCAGTTACAAATGATAAAAGTAACTAGTTACTTCAGAAAGTAACTATTGCGTTACTTTCAAGTAATTTTTTTTTACATAAACAACATACACAAATCTAAACTATTTTAATGTTGCTGTGGGACAAAGTGAGACTAGGCTCCAATCAAATGCCATGTATGTAGATATTATTATAATTACTGTGTTTATATAGTGGATCATACAAATACAATAGATGTTTTGGAACTTTGATATCATGTATTGCCCCTCAACAGGCCACAACTGGGCAACATTAAATTATGCTTGTTAAGCACTATACCAAAAATAAATAACAAATATATACTGATTGATTGAACATTTTAATTAACAGATTGCAGAATGGGTACAGTACAGTACAGCTCAATACACACAATTGTTAAGGGGATGCAGACCAGAGAAAGACTTTCGTCTTGTTTACATCAGGGTCCCCCATTTTCAATTCATGACATTTATGACATACACAACATACAGATATAAGAATCTAATCTAATCATCTAAACAAATCTAATCATGACATTTAAGACATGCATGACATACAGATATATATATCTCTGACTCTGAGCACCTGAAGACTGTGCTATTAAACCAGGAAGTGCAGCACTATGTCAGCAGAGTAGAGCCTACACTACTGCAGTGCAACACACAACTAACACAAGACTAGAGTGAACAAAAACGTCATTGAATGCTCGCGTGTGTTGTTTGCTGGATTCGTTTTGGATTATTTGGCCACCAATACAACTATCAAAACGTACACGGACCGCGGTCTCACGACGACTCGGACTGGCTTGTGTTGTCGCGCTGTATTTCAGACTCTAGATGAACCCGCCCACCTCTACCTTTGATTGGTTTACCATGGCATTTTACTCAAGCTCAGCCAATCGCGTGCTGAGGTTGGCTGAAGGACTAACCTCGTTCCCAGCTTTATAGAATGCTTCTCGTCGCAGAGATCTTTCTGATGAAAAAAAAAAGCTTCAATCATAGACAGTAACGTGCAGCATTTTTTGCCAGTAACGGTAACGGCGTTATTAAGATTGGATGAGTAATCCGTTAGATTACTCGTTACTGAAAAAACTAACGCCGTTAGTAACGCCGTTCTTTATAACGCCGTTACTCCCATCACTGATGAGAGGGAGTAAGGGACAAGGTTCTTTGTTGAAAATGAACAGAATGGCTAAATTGCTTAAACTGATGGTTATAGGCATGGTGGGATAGCATATTTATCTAGCCTTGACTCGGGGGCTATATTCTGCAGCAGGCACGTGCACACATAGAGCCAAGGGGTGCTTGAGCACCTTCTTTTTTGAGCCTCATCAAAAAAGTGCTCTTAAAAAAAAATATATATATATATTTATTTTTTTACCGTTACGCATATAGACTGCCCTTCCAACTGAAATATGTCAGGATAGAATCAAAATATTAGGTAAAGAGAGAGAGATGCCCCATATTCCATTGCAGTTTGCACGGCCTCCTCAGCGTGCCTCTCCACGGACCTATATATTTGTTAAGACAATGTCTACATTTATGTTTGATCATATTATATATTATTTATATTATATATATACAATGTGGGAATGGTTCATTTTTCCTAAATACATTCTAGGGGTATGATTTGTGACAAGATGGCCGCCAACCCTGACTCTGCTGTGATGAGAGTTGATTGCTGCAGGGGGTAATGAGCAGCAATGCAATTCAGGTGTGAATGCCATCTTGGGGTGGAATAGGCAGAGGAAAAAAATTCTTTGCAGTGGAAGGACTAGTTACCTTCAGTGGGAGAAGAATGCCCATTTAGAATTAGAAAAGAGGGAACCAAGTGAAAGAATCACTCCAGAAACGCCATTGGTTTTCAACCTACTTCTGCTACTTCTGATGATGCAACAAATGATGATGTGTTGGAGCAAAAAGTCATTAAAATCTGCAATATGAAGTCGAGTTGTCCTAGCGTCCTCTGTTGAGATTCAAGCCGTTTTCAAGTTTGGGCAGCACTGGTACCAAAGGGGGGAAAAAAACCACATAACTTGACAGTTGAAAACCACGCAGAGCAGCCTGGATCTGAGGATAAAAGGCTTCAGACGTCCAGAGAAAAGCTGTTGATGCAGAGGGAGAAGCTGTGCATGTCCCAGAGGTCAAGATGGCAGAAGAGGTTCTGGGGAAGAAGGTTCAGCAGCTCAAAAGAGAGAGAACCACTGCAAGAGGCAGCTTCACCAGACAAGCCAACTTCATCATCAGAGGGGCAAGCAGCATGGTTGAAGCAGAGTTAAAGGGGGAGTTCACCAAACTCTCTGACTGCTTAAAAGAGGTTTTTGCAACCAATGATGACTACAGAATTGGACTGCTGGCTGACATGAAGGAAGAGGAAGGAGAAGTTCTCACAGAGCCACAAGAGGGCGACATTGAGAGGGCTGCCAAAGGAACTCAAGCTACATTTGAAGAAATAAGAGACATGGTCCAAGATAACCTGTGGTCCAGGTATGGCCAAAGTGAGCTCACAGATGCAGTTCTAGAAGCAGAAAATACATGTGATCAAGCGGAGAGCTTACCTGTTCAAAGTGCCAACCTGGAGGGCTATGAGGTGCACCTGGCTCTCTTGGACAAGCGGATAGGGGAGGCCCTCAGAGTCATGTCAACGTGGGAGAGATGGGTCCCCTCGACAGAAAAGGGGGACCTAGATGGCAGAGTCAAGGCCCTGAAAGCAATCAACAACTGGCTGGAGCTAAGGAAAGCTGAGTTTGTCACTGTACGATGGATTGAGACGCAGGCGGTATCCACAGCCACAGGAGCTCCAAGGGAAGGAGCACTGCCCACACCAGCAGCACCGATTGTGAGGATTAAGCCATCCACCCTACCTATCTTCAAGGGCTGTAAAAGAAAGTATCACAGATGGAGGAAAGACTGGGAGAGCCTGCAAAGGCAAGGGGAGCCATCTGGATCAGCTGAAGTCAAGAAGATTCAGCTCCTGGACAGTGTGGATGGCAAGATTTCAAGGGAGCTCAGGCTATCAACCTACAACACTGCTGAAGAGATATTCAGAGTCATGGAGAATAGGTGTGGAAACAATTCAACCATCGCCATAGAAATCCTGGAGGAGCTGGAGAAAATACCACCTGTGAGGGGAAACCAGCCAAGGAGAGTAATCGACCTCATACAGTGTGTGGAAAAGGCCCTGGCAGATCTCACATATCTGGGAAACTCTGGTGCCATAAACAACCCACTGGTAATTAAATCTATAGAGAGCAAGCTACCTGACTTTGTTCAAAGAGACTGGCTAATCCTCATGGTTGATCCAAAAAACAATGTAACTCCAGACAACCACTTTAAGATGCTCTTGAAGTTCCTGAAAAATCAAGAAGAAATCCTCGAGCGGCTTGAGCAGCTAAGGATTGTGGAACGGACGGACAGACCAGACCATCCTGAGAAAAGGTATGAGAGAAAATATGCTGCTACAAGAAGCACAAAGAAAGGAGAGCTGGAAGATGGGTGTGTTGTATGTGGTGATGAAAGGCACATCAACAAGATATTCTTCTGTCGGAGATTTAAAGAGCTGAAGCTACCTGAAAAGAAAGCTGCTTTGAAAAAGCTGGGAGCATGCAGCAAATGTCTTGGATGTCATGACAGGAATGGATATTGCAGAGACACTTTCCTTTGCAGAAATATAGACTGTAAAACAGGAGGCTGTATCCCAGATCACCATTACTGGCTCTGCCCAAGAGGAGAATTTAAGAAGGGCAATGAGAAGAGTGGAAAAGGCAGCAGAGAAAAGAGCAAGCTGACAGATGAACAGGAGCATTTTCTGTCAGAGCTTTCCCCAGATCTTGCAGAACGGTGCAAAAGGGCTTTCACCAACAAAACAATGACGGGGCAGCACTGGGAAAGACCAGTCGAAGCTTTTGGAGAAGAATGGCCTGTGTGAACTCCCTGTCATCATGATGCTGATGGAGGTCACTGCCAATGCAGGGCAGAAAATTGGAACTCTGGTGGACCTTGCTTCAGACACTAACTACATTACCCATAAGGCTGCGGACAGACTAAGGTTACAGAGTGAGAAGATAAGCTTAGTTGTGCATGGGGTTGGTGGAATGACCGTGAAGGTGGACACTGAAAGATATATCCTCAGAGTCAGAGTCAAGACTCCTAAAGGAACAGAGAGATCTCATCAGCTTGTCTGCTATGGCCTGGATGAGATCGCTAAAATCCACAAAGTGATTGAACCTGAGAAGCTGCAGAAATTCTTCCCAGAGGTCAAGCTTGAAGAATTGAAGAGGCCTGAGGAAGTTGAACTTCTCATCAGTCACAGAGAGGGAAGACTAGCTCCACAGAGGGTGAGAGTTGTTGGAAACCTCGTTTTGTGGGAAAGCCCCTTGGGAAAGACAGTGGGCGGAGCACACCCGGACTTGTTTGAGGAAGTGGAGGTGGGAGCTCATGAGTCCAAGACACACTTTGCCCGCTCCATGAGAACAGCTGCTGTCAAGTATGAGGAGATCATCAGAAGCCCCACAACTGAGACAGCCCAGCAACAGGTGACTCAGGGAAAATGTACAGTGGACATTTTGAAGGCTGGGGGATTCTTTCTCAAACCTTGGGTTCGATCAGGGCAAAGTGGGAGGCAAGACACTGCAGCAAAAGTCATCCCAAGCAAAGAAGGACCAAAAACATTGGTTCTCCCCAATCAAATGAGGGAGGAGGACAACAAAGCCCTGGGAATTGGATATCAGGTGGAGGATGACAAACTCTACATGATGACCTCAGTAAATTTTTCCAAAAGGAAAATGAGAATAGGAAAGGATCTTCTCCAGGAGGAGGTGAGACCTGAAACACCCAACCCCCTGACTAGGAGGGCTCTCCTAAGTCAAGTAGCTGGACTTTACGACCCAGTTGGGCTAGTTACACCTGCCAAGCAGAAGGGGGCATTCGTTGTCAGGAAAGCATTCCAGGAAGCAAGGGGTGGAAAACTGACCAGAGAAACATGGGATAAACCACTCTCAGAGGGCCTCAGAGAAGAAGCTATTCATCTGTTTGAAGAGTATGTGCAGCTTGGTCAAATTAAATTCCACAGGAGCCTCACACCACCTGACTGGAAAGGGAAGCCATGGGGAATCACGTTCTCAGACGGAAGTGACAAAACCTATGGCGCTGTGATGTATTTGAGGTGGGAAACGACAACAGGAGTTGAAGTCCGATGTGTGGAATCAAAAGCCAAGCTGACACCACTCGATCAAAAGGGAAAAGAAAAGTTCAGCAGCTTGTCCAGACTGGTCTGGATCATTGCCTGGGTGTGGCGAGCTGCCAAGAAGTGTCTGGAGAAAAAAGGCCAAGCCAAAGACGAATCAAAGTGGGAGGCAATGTCACTCATGGAAATGTGCAAGAAAACCGTGCTGGCTGTGAACAACTTTCCAGACACTACACTAAGCAGAATGGCAGTGTACAAAGATGTGGACTCTGGACTCCTAGCTTGTGGAGGCAGGATGCAGATGTTCAATGAAGACAAGAGTGCAGTGTGAAATGGTGCTGTGGGAGATGATTCCTTGAAAGGTCAATACAAGTTGTAAAAGTGTAAACGCTTACAAGGCATCGTAAGAGATGTACATGTAAGGACCTTCCCCAGCTATCCTGTACACATCGGAAAGCCAAAGAAAGGAGGGGGCACAGAAGCAAACACTAAAGGAACCGATGAGCTCTCGATTAAGCTCCCAGCCACCATTCTTCACAGGGATGTCAGACGTCTGGTTATCATACTTCCTGCTGAAGAACAGCGAAATGCTTAAAGGACTGGTATGACCTCCTTGGGTTCAGTAACCAGGAGCTCAAGTGGGAGGTGTTAAGACAATGTCTACATTTATGTTTGATCATATTATATATTATTTATATTATATATATACAATGTGGGAATGGTTCATTTTTCCTAAATACATTCTAGGGGTATGATTTGTGACAAGATGGCCGCCAACCCTGAGCTGCTGTGATGAGAGTTGATTGCTGCAGGGGGTAATGAGCAGCAATGCAATTCAGGTGTGAATGCCATCTTGGGGTGGAATAGGCAGAGGAAAAAAATTCTTTGCAGTGGAAGGACTAGTTACCTTCAGTGGGAGAAGAATGCCCATTTAGAATTAGAAAAGAGGGAACCAAGTGAAAGAATCACTCCAGAGACGCCATTTGTTTTCAACCTACTTCTGCTACTTCTGATGATGCAACAAATGATGATGTGTTGGAGCAAAAAGTCATTAAAATCTGCAATATGAAGTCGAGTTGTCCCAGCGTCCTCTGTTGAGATTCAAGCCGTTTTCAAGTTTGGGCAGCACTGGTACCAAAGGGGGGGAAAAAACCACATAACTTGACAATATTTTATGCATAGTGTGGGTGGTGATGATGATGATGATGATGATAGAAACCGCTGTGGCGCATACAGTTGAATGCTGGTATTACACTCATTGAGGGACACGAAGAAGTCAAGTCCGATGGGATTTGGGAATCTCAAATACAAATCGGGATTGGAATAAAAAATGCATTTATATTAAACAATACAGAATATACAGCACTTCTTGGGGTCTGTAGGGTAAGCACTTATTCCCTCCCCCCTGAACATTTATGGAGATGTATGGGCCTTTTAAGTCAGTGATAAAAGTGTCTTTCAAGGATAAGTGAGCTCCTGCACTGATTATTATAGTTCAATATTCAATATTTGATCACCAAAACCCCCCAAAAAGCATAAAAAGGGGGCCCCCCGCCCGAAAATGGCCCTTAAAAATCTTGCTTGCGCGCTGCGCACGCTCGGTTAATATATACACACAAGTGTAGTGCCCTTTTCAGCCTTTGAGCACCTGCCCCTCTAAAGTCCTGTGCACGTCCCTGTTCTGCAGATTCATTAAGGCTTGTGATTTGTAACTTTAATCCAAAAACGTTACCTTGTATTTGATTGTGCTGTTGTAACTGATTGGAAATATATTCTGTGTTTTTGTGTGAAGACTAGAGCTATCATTGTATTGCATGGGTGGAACTGTAATGGGAACTAATTAATAATATACGATCACAATGCTGTTATTGTAATGCTTTTTGGTAACAATACGTTTGTTTAAAGCATTTTAAGGCAGTCTGTTCTGTGAGTTGAAGAGGTTGCTGCCCAGTAAATGCACTTGAGCTCAACCTGAACCATTAATTGCCGAGAATAGTTACACTGTGACTGTCAGGTAACGTTTGCTGTTACATGCAATATGATATGTGGACTCCAGTTTAATGAATCCAAACATAGATAAATGTATTCTGCTTCTTTGTAACACTTTCTTTTGTAACACTTTCTTTGAGCTCTGATAGTGAAACAATGTTGCTATCGGCCTTATCGCATACCGGTCCCATATTGCAACGGGTTGTAGATCTAATAATGCATTATCAAAACATAGGTTGTAATTTATATTTTATTTAAACAAACGAGTGTCTCTGCCATAGACAATAAAAAATTGTATTATGTGAAAGTCTAGGCCTGCATTAAAGTGTTTCCAGCAGTAGGCTATATTAATGCAAATTAATAATAATTACTAATTTGATGCTCCTTCATATAAGCTAACAAAAAAACAAA
Source organism: Notolepis coatsorum (assembly GCF_963971535.1). Taxonomy (NCBI): domain Eukaryota; kingdom Metazoa; phylum Chordata; class Actinopteri; order Aulopiformes; family Paralepididae; genus Notolepis; species Notolepis coatsorum. The sequence continues at coordinate 37,004,314 of NC_140180.1, read as the reverse complement.
AATGGGTATTGAATGTTACATTTGGACTAAAAGGAATTTCATGCAACTGAAATGACAAACTCTGTTCTTCTCAAATAGCCTATGTCAGCATTTTTAATGAGGGAGGGGTGAGGGGGTCGGGGTTGGCCCACCAAGTCATTTGAATACTATAAAGTGGACCGGGCAGAACATTTATTGGGAACCCCTGTGTTTTGAATATTCACACATACATGGTAGCAAGTGAAAGTAGACACAGAACGACAACCAGGGATGGGGAGGAGGGAGGGGGAGTGCAGAGACAGACACTCACAGAGACAGACAGAGAGACATCCTCTGACAGACAGACCAAGAGAGACAAAGCACAACAACCAGGGCTGGGAGGTGGCTGAGGCAGGAATCTAAGAGGGACACTCAGAGAGAGAGAGAGAGAGAGAGAGAGAGAGAGAGAGAGAGAGAGAGAGAGAGAGAGAGAGAGAGAGAGAGAGAGAGAGAGAGAGAGAGAGAGACTTACAGACAGAGGGAGACAATGAGAGGAAGTGTGTGAGAAAGAGAGAGAGAGGAATGTGACCTAGGGCCAGTGCATTTATCCTGTAAGCCGTGGATGTACTCTGCTTAGGTGACATTTGAGGGAGCTACCCTTCTGTGAAGTGAGCATCCTTGACAGGAGGTAACATGACCTGAGCCCACGTGGGAACTGCCTTCAACATCTATCTTTCCCTCTATCTCTCTCTCTCTCTCTCTCTCTCTCTCTCTCTCTCTCTCTCTCTCTCTCTCTCTCTCTCTTTCTCTCTCTCTCTCTCTCACTCTCTCTCTCTACCAGGGCCACCAGGAGAGCACACAACATCATTAAGGACAGCACACACCCCCAACACAGACTCTTCAACCTCCTGCCATCAGGCAGGCAATATAGGAGTCTGAAAGCCAGAACTACGAGACTGACAAACAGTTTCTACCCACAGGCCATCAGACTCTTGAATGCCTATAGCCCCCCCCCCCCCCCCCCCCTCCACACACACCTTCTACTATGAACTATGAACTATGAATCACTAAAGACACTTTTAACTGCTGCTGCTTTTAACTGTCACCTCCATTCACATGATCGGAACATGCAATGTAACTCACTGTGCCTTGTATATATATTTGTATCTATTTTACCTTATTTTCTAGCACTCGCTTGTATTTAAATATGTTTTAAGTTAAGTACTGTGTTTTCTTTTGTGAAGGGTGGACTAGCAAAGTAAGATTTTCATTGTATGGCAAACTGTCGTTTTAACTGTGCATATGACAATAAACAATCTTGAATCTTGAATCTCTTAGATTCCTGCCTCAGCCACCTCCTACCTCCCTGGTTGTTGTGCTTTGTCTCTCTTGGTCTGTCTGTCGGAGGATGTCTCTCTGTCTGTCTCTGTGAGTGTCTGTCTCTGCACCCCCCCTCCCTCCTCTCCATCCCTGGTTGTCGTTCGGTGTATTTCTGTGTCTCCTTTTACTCGCTACCATGTATGTGTGAATATTCAAAACACAGCGGTTTGTGGATGTCTTTTTTCCTAAATTTCTCCTATTTTCCCCTATTTTCGGTTTCTTATTTTTCCGTTTATTTTCTATGTGCACAGTGAGGTGTGGTTTTATGGGTTAATTTTCCTATCAGGGTAAGTGGCGCAAGTGTACAGTGTTGGAGGCGAGTGTTTGTTTGGTGAGTGGAGGCGGCGCGCTGCAGGCCGGTGACATGGCCTCGCAAGTCAGCAGGACCTGAGTCTGTGTCGCTCCGACACGGAGTGAGGTGTGTACCCGAGGGGAGTGATACGGTGGAAGAGGTTTTGAAGGCTGTCGGCGAACAGGTAGGATGCGAAAATCTTGCTTATGCATCGCGGATGAATAAGGCTGTGGTGGTTTTTTTGAAAAAAGAAAGTTTGGTAAGCAAAGTAATTGCCAGTGGCATTTGGGTGAAGGATGTGCTTGTGGCCGTATCGCAGCTGTCGGCTCCCGCTACACGGGTAGTTGTGATCCGCTTTGAGAGGTTTGCGAGCGGATTCAGACCTATTGCTCTTGGGTGTAAAGAACCTGGGTTGAAACATGTACTCTCATTACGTAGGCAAGTGTTTATGTACTTGAAACGTTAAATGCTAGTTTCAACGTGAAGTTTGGCGAGAGCTTGTATGCTGTGTATGCGAGCACTGACAGCTTGCGCTGTTTTGAGTGTGGTGACATTGGACATAAGCGATTCGCTTGCCCGCATCCAAAGCGCGCAGCGGGAGGGGCATCGCGTCAGCAAAGTAAAAAAATAGTAGAGGTTAATATTGTAAACACTGCAGAGCAACAGGCAGATACAGGAGGAGTGGAGGAAGATACTGAGACAGAGGAGGAGGTGGTGGTGGAGGGAGAAGCTGCAGGAGGAGTAGAGGGTGATACTGAGACAGTGGAGCTGGTGGTGGATAGAGAAGCTGCAGGGAGTAAGAATGCTCCCGAAACAGGTGCACAGCCAGGGCCGGTGCTAGGTTCATCAGATGAAGGGGGGGGGGGGGGGCCTCTCCACGTGGTCATATGGGGGAATGAAGGTGACGCAGAGGCCAGTGGTGTTGTGGAGGGAGGGGGGGGCAAAGTGGGGGAGCAGGGGGGGCCCTCTGGGGAGGTGTCGGCTTGGAATAAGCCTTCTAGCATGGGGCAGAATGGGAAGGAGAGTGAAGTTGAGGGGAGCACACGGTTGGATGAGGAGGGGATGGATTTAGAGGGGGGTGCTAAGGAGAGGGAGAGTGGGTCTGATGAAGAGGCATCTTTATCTGGTGGTGAGAGTGAGGATTTGGGAAAGGAGGAGGTGTATACTGCAAGGGAGCTCACCCGGTTTCTTAGGGAAACAAAAAACAGGAAAACATTTCCACTGGGACGTTTTTTTCCCAGACCAAGAAAGTTTTTTTTTTTTTTTTTTTTTTTTTTTTTACTTTATTTTTTAGCATTTATCGCTTTTCTGGTCAAGCATGACCGACATATACAGGGTGAAACGGGATATAGAGCAGGGGAAGACATTCTGGCAAATGACGGCGGGTCCGGGAATCGAACTCAGAGTCCACCAGATCCGTGACGCAGCACGGTTTTCCCCGACGCAGAAATAGCGCCGAGATATGCGGTGAGCTACTGGAGCTCCCCCCAAGAAAGGTTTTTAAGGTCTGTGATGCATGCTAACAAGGCCACAGGTGGGGGATTAATGACACCCAGGAGGAAGTTCCGACTGAATAAGTGGGCTACTAATGTCAGGAAAAGACTGTCATCAAATACAGGTTTATAATGTATAAACTGTATGGTACACATCTGCTGGTGGGTTTCTTTTTCTGGTTCTTGTACTCTGTTTTCTCCCTCTTTTTTCACATGGAAGTCCTTCGGATAGGCTCCCTTAATATTAATGGTGCTAGGGATGGTGTGAAAAGGGGGCTGTTTTGTAATTATGCAAAACAGAAAAATGTAAATGTTATTTTTGTACAAGAGACCCATAGTGATGTGGGTAATGAGGTTGACTGGGGACTCAGTTGGAGGGGGGGATTGGTGATGAGTCATGGCACTAATAATAGTGCAGGGGTGGCTGTCCTCTTCTCTCATGGACTTGGGGTCAATATTACATCACAGAAGGAGGTTTACAAAGGAAGGCTGCTTGTGCTGAAGGTTACTATTAATAACAGGGAGTTTGCATTTATAAATATATATGCTTTTAATACGGGAAGGGAGAGGATAGCCCTTTTTGGGTTGTTAAGGCAGGAGCTGTTGGATGTGAATCCTGACACGGTGTTAGTGATGGGGGGACTGGAACTGTACCTTAGATCCTACCCTGGATAGAAGCGGGGGGGAACCTCATGTTGGGTCTGCAGCTGTTTTAAAAGATGTCATTAGGACTTGTGATCTTGTGGATACATGGAGGCTGATGAATCCACAGGGGAAACAGTTCTCGTGGGTCAAGGTGTTGGGGGACAGGGTGTGTGCAGCTGGGCTTGATCGCATTTATATTGTGAGAAAACAGAGTAATAGGCTGGTGAAAGCTGAAATCTGCCCAGTCAGTTTCTCAGACCATCATTTTGTAATAGCACAGCTGGCCATATCATCAGCATACTGGAAATTCATATCATCAGCATACTGGAAAGTCAATGTAAAGCTTTTACAAGATGCCACCTTTTGCTCGAGTTTCCAGGAGTTTTGGGAGAGGTGGAAGCAGAGAGAGGCGGATTTTGAGTATCTGAGGCAATGGTGGGATACCGGCAAAGCGCACATAAGGCTTTTTTGTCAGCAGTACACTGCTTTCTCCTCAGATGAGTACAGGAGGTCCCTGGAGGCTCTGGAGCAGAGCATACGGCAGGTGGAGGTTGAGCTAGTGGGGAGTGACAGTGGGGGGCTACGGGAGAATCTGTCAGAGCTACGCAGGGACTTGGGGGTTTTCCTCCAGGACAGAGCAAGGGGTGCGCTTGTGAGGGCTTGGTTCACCATGCTGAGAGAGATGGATGCTCCTAGTTATTTTTTCTTTGGCCTGGAAAGGAACAAATGTGAGGAAAAACAAATGCACTGTCTGCGTCTACCCAATGGACATGTCACATCTGTGATCGGGGAGATGCGGGCAGAGGCTATGCGGTTTCATACATGGTGCTGAACAATGTGACCCTGTGTGTACGGACACATTACTGAGGGATCTCCCTCGTCTCTCTCAGGAACAGAGGACTGAACTGGATACTCCTTTAACGTTTGGGGAGCTGTCGAAGGCAGTCTCCCAGATGACTCCTGGTCGTGCCCCAGGGGTAGATGGTCTGCCTGTGGACTTTTATAAAGGATTCTGGGACACTATTGGACAGGATCTTTTTCGTGTCTTGCGCGAATGCATCGAGGTGGGCAGTTCTGGCTCTACTGCCAAAGAAGGGGGACCTCAGTGAGCTCAGGAACTGGAGACCTGTAGCGATTCTTTCAGTGGATTACAAGTTGGTTGCAAAGTGCCTGGCCAATAGGCTTAACAGGCACCTTGAGTCTGTGGTGCACCAGGACCAGTCATATTGTGTGCCTGGGCGTTCAATGACAGACAATTCGTTTTTAATAAGGGACATGTTGGACCTGTCAAGGCAACACAATATGAACTTTGGAGTCATCTCTCTTGATCAAGAGAAGGTGTTTGACAGGGTGGACCATGGGTATCTGTATAATGTTCTTGCCGGGTTTGGGTTTGGGGAGAGTTTTATGTCAATTGTAAAAATGTTATACAATGGGGCCTCCTGTCTGATAAAAGTGGGTGGGGGCCTGAGCAGGCCAGTGCAGGTGGGGAGGGGGATCCGCCAGGGCTGCCCACTGTCAGGTCAGCTCTACACTTTGGCCATTGAGCCTTTTCTGTGTTTGTTGAGGAAGAGGTTGCAGGGTGTGGGTTCACCTGAGTTGGGGATTGACAGGCCAATATGTCTGTCTGCCTACGCGGATGACTTGACCATCTTTGTCAGGGATGGGGAGGATGTAAGAGCCATAGAGAATAGCCTCGAGGTGTATGCGAGAGCAGCTTCAGCGAGGGTGAACTGGGGTAAGAGTGAGGCACTGCAGTGTGGGGCATGGAGAGGCCTGACATTACCACAGTTACCAGGGGAGCTACACTGGGGTGGGAATGGCCTCAGACTTTTGGGGGTATATCTGGGATCAGAGGGGTGGGTCAGTAAAAACTGGGAGGGAGTAGCACAGTCAATGGTGGCTAGGTTGTCAAGGTGGAAGTGGCTGCTATAGCAGATATCCTATAGAGGGAGGGTGCTCATAGTTAATAACCTGGTGGCTTCATCCCTGTGGTATCGGCTGGCTGTTCTTAACCCCCCCAGAGGCTTCCTGGCAGACATCCAGAGGAAGCTGGTGGAGTTTTTATGGTCCGGACATCACTGGCTGAGGGCCGCAGTCCTTTATTTGCCGGTTCAGGAAGGAGGACAAGGCCTTATCGACCTAGAGAGCAGGATGAATGCTTTCAGACTTCAGGCAGCACAGAAGCTGCAATACAGTACGGGAATATGCTGGAGGGGGCCAGCATGTACACTGCTGTGGAAGGCTGGTGGTTTAGGGCTGGACCTGCAGTTGTTCCTGATGGAGCTGGAGGAGCTGAACACTGTGGGGGTCTCGGATTTCTACCTGTCGGTGCTGAGGGCTTGGCGGCTGCTGAGAAAGACTCGGGTGGCGGATGAGGCACAAGGACCGTGGGTATGGGAGGAGCCTCTTTTCTATAACACTTTGTTCCCCCTGGGGGCGGTGCATTCTGCCACCCTGAGACAGCGGCTCATGAGAGGGGGCATCAGAAAACTTTCACATTTACTGTCGCCAGAGAGAGGGGAGTGGAAGACCCCTCAGGAGCTTTCTCTTCAGACTGGAATAACATCTCTGAGACTGCTGGAAGGGTTTATCAGGGAAGTGGTGGGGGTTCTGCCGGACTATGTCAGAGACCGCAGAGTGATGCCACAGGGAGGGGAGGTGCTGGAGTTCCCTGCCTTGCAGGTGTCGGCAGAGAATGGGGTCTGGCTGGAGGTGGGATGGTTACTGTCCTTTACCACCCCCAGCTTGGGGCAGTTTAGCCTGGCATGTGGCAAGGCTCTCTACATAACCTGCATGAAGGTCAGAAACATCATTTCCCTGCAGGACGTCAGGCAGCATCAGTGGCAGGGGGTGCTGGGTGATGGCAGCACTGCTAGCTTTAGGTGGAGGGTCTTTTACAAACAGCCACTGCCTAAGCGGTCAGGGGACCTACAGTGGAGGATAGCGCATGGGGTGTTAGCAACGAATCGGTCCCTGGCTCTGGTGGATCCGGGGGTGGGTGATGGGTGCCCCTTTTGCGGAGTATCTGAGACTGTAACCCATGTTTTCCTAAAGTGTCAAAGAATCAATAGGGTGTTGTGGTTCCTAAAAAGGTTGTGTGTGAAGCTGGGGGTGATGTTCTGTGTGGAGAGTTTCATCCTCGGCCATACATATTCATTACATAACAAGGCTGTGAGCGTTTTACTGAACTTTATTTACGGGCAGGCTAAGTTAGCCATTTGGCTGACCCGTAGG
>NC_140180.1:36897120-36997109 GCF_963971535.1 Notolepis coatsorum | reverse complement strand
ACACACACGCACCTGCACGCGCACACACACTTAACTGTCACCTCGGAGGGAGTTCCCTTGGTGTTTGAGGCTCTGGTTGAAAATCAATTGGCTGAGAGTATTACGGAGGTGCACTGAAGTGGCTGCAGGTATTAGATTTACCCCAGAGAGACCCCTCAATCCCAATGAATGCACAGTCACATGGATGGAAATTATTATTAGTGGTGTGTGAATGTTTCTCCCTCCTGTGTGTGTGTATGTGTGTGTGCCTAACAGTGTGTGACCATGCATATCAAAAATCATTTATAAACCTGTGAGTGTATAGACTCGTGGCTGTAACATTGATTGCAACAGCGGTGTGAGACAGGACCATTCCAGGCTTCCTATTGGCTGGCTGGTACTAGTGAGTACAGATGTAGCACTATGCCACCCCTCATTCTCTATTGTCTTCTAAGATAAATTGGAGCTATTGTCATTACAAGATTTAATTTTTTTTAAGATTAATTGAATGGGTTCCTCTACGCGGCGCACAGTTAGGCAGCCGGAACCGGGGTTTTAACGGCACAGCACACGTTTGAACTTCAAAGTAATTAAACACATTAACGTTTGAAGTGTTGGAGAAGAAGAGAAACAGTTCCCTTTGTGTTCATTCCATTCCATTCATCATCCTCGCGACTGCGGCGCTGTAGCAGCGAGCGGAACGCTGGAGGAGGGGAACTTTCTCAGGCTGTTAGCATCTCTGGTGGAACAACGTGATGGAGCAGAGAAGAAGAAGATGATGAGGGGGGAGAGAGTGAGTGTGACAGAGTAAGAGAGAGAGTACAAGAGAGAGTAAGAGAGAGTAAGAGAGAAAGTAGGAAATAGTATGAGAGAGAGTACAAGAGAGAGTAAGAGAGAGTAGGATAGAGAGAATAGGAGAGATGTAGAGAGTAAGAGAGAGAAAGAGAGAGGTAGAGAGTAAGAGAGAGAAAGAGAGTAATAGAGAGTAAGAGAGAGAGACAATAGGAGAGAGAGAATAGGAGAGAGGTAGAGAGTAAGAGAGAGAGAGTAAAATAGGGATAGATAGTAAGATATATAGAGTAAGAGAGGGAGGAGAAAGAGAGTAGGAGCGAGATCAAGTAATATAGAGAGAGAAAGAGAGTAAGAGAGAAAGTATGAGAGGAGAGAGAGAGAGAGAGAGAGAGAGGAGGAGAGAGAGAGAGAGAGAGAGAGAGAGAGAGAGAGAGAGAGAGAGAGAGAGGGACAGTAGGAGAGAGAGTAAGAGAGGGTGAGAGAGAGTAAGAGAGAGTGTAAGAGAGGGCCAATATACTGTAGGTCCTTTCTTCACTCTGGTAGTAATCGTAAAAGGTCAGATACTCATCTGGAAATGATTCCATTTTATTACACCGACATCTTCCCAGAGGTGGGACTGTGAAATCTAATTAGTTGGTGCAAGAAAATGGTGACCGAGGTAGAGGCAGTGTATTATGTGTTGAGTGAAGGGAACAGAGGGGGAGTCAAGGTCTGAAGAGAGGGTCTCCAGGGTTAACTGCAACTCAAGAGTCAGGAGCACAGATAAAGCAGCAGAGCAAAAAAAAGAAAAAAATGACTCCTTGCTTATTAGAGGCAACCTTGAATATGGTGTTATGGTCCTTTGACAACACCTAATCAACATTGCTGTCCTGGGGGAGGCAGAGAGAGAGAGAGAGAGAGAAAGAGGGAGGTTTGGAAAAGGAAAGAAATGTCTTATGCGTAATACCCATAACTTCAAAAAACGTCCCTCAAGGAACTCCCATGCGGAAGCATGTCAAGTAAAATAACCCCTCAACTGGACACGAGCAAGACTCACTGATTAATGCTCCAGTTTATGCGTCAGTGACTAATGAGTTTGTTACAGCAGCTCCTTTCTCCCAGCGGAAAATGCTGATGATCTTGACAAATCTGACCCCGTATCAACACTTTTGATCACGCCTTGGCCTCGCGTTGCCTTTGATGAAGATGCAAGCGGTAGATGAGCAGCAATGATCTGCCCATCTACGGGAGGAAGGTCTATGAGAGAAAACTCTCCATTGATCTCAACCTCGAGATCTTAGCCCCCCCACGTATACCAAAGACTCGAACCAGCCCCCTGCCACCAAACAAGCATCCTCCCATCGTGTTGGCCAATTAGTCTGACCTCAAACAAGAGGCAATTCATTCTTGTGCTTGATTAGGAGCAACATGATCCTCAGGGCCCTGCACTAAATCCTGTGATTAGCTCTATTTGCCACCACTAAGGGCCAGAGCGTTGGGGATTGTGTTCTGATTGCCCTTCCATTCAACACGATAGGGTTTTTCCCAGCAGGTTAGGCTATAGGAGTGACATACTGAATAGCATGTGATTCCAATGCCCTAGCAATATGTGTGACTGTGACTGTGCCGCCCTGTGTAGGTAGAAGCCGGGGAGGAAAGGACTTAAAGAAAGAGATCCGTGGTGAATCGCTCTCACATGACTTAACATTCTTCCAAGTACCTTGCGTTTGCATGTGGGAAACGCGTTAACATTCAAAGCAATGACCCTGAGAATGTGGGAAAACACACACAGTCGCTACTCAGCACTCTACCGTACACCGCTAAGGATGACTCTCTGTATTCACTAGAAGAGAGACAGCAACAACACCCTACTGGTGCTCCTTTGGAAAAGGGGCAATGAGTTCAATAATGCATGAAGCAGGAGGCATTTTGGGAAATAAGCTCTTCCCAGAGAGAACTGAGCAGGCCTTTCTCCTCTCTAGCCTCCGGTATCAAAGAATAATCTAATGTCACACACAGAAGAAAGGTTGCTTTCTGCATACGCATTGATATTTCTGCTCTGGGAAGCTGGCGCTTTCGATTAAGCTGTGATTTTCTTTAAAAAAATTAATGCAAACAGAACACAGCCATCACAGGGCCAAAGTCTGTCTCTTACATTAGCATTCATTATGCCATTTGTTGAAGGTGAAAAAGTGCCCGTCGTGTTGTTGTCTTAGCTGTAATTGACGGTGCAGCATCGGCTTAATCTAGTTTCACGCTGAACACCCACAATTTTATATCTTGTTGCATTGCTATTCTAACAACACATTAAGCGATGTTGTTGGCAGTTGGTAAACTATTAGGGACTCTAAATATAAGATTGAGTTATAATGAGTACCCATGATGCGAATAGTAGTGGTGAGATGTAGGGATAATCAGGGTTTTAATGAACATTATTTCATGCTGACCATAGTGCACCTTTACGCACAATGCACATTTAGACACAGTTTATTCAATCAGGAATAATGGCACTACCGTTACCGCACTCCTGGCTGTGTTAATGTTCATATCATTAAGGCACGTTTATTTTCCGCTCTCCAATCCATGCGGAGCTTTTGATACATGGACTGCAGTTAAAAGTTCAATGCTCTTATAAGTTATGATCTGATTTGAAAGTTGAAAAGACGTCATCATTTTACATCAGCAAGTCCTACTCTTCAGAATCTATGGGTATCCATAATTGATATACTGTACCTCGAAAATCATGGATTGGGTCTATGATATCTCCCCATGAGACAGAAAATGTATCCTGTGTACACTATACAGGATACATTTTCTGTCTCATGGGGAGATATCATAGACCCAATCCATGATTTCGAGGTACAGTGTACAGTATTACTTATGTTGAACTGTTATAATGAACATGTGCTCTACCTACATACCTAATGTATTTCATTACCTCATACCATCATCTGGCATCCCTATCACCTGAATATACTGTGTGTCTGGATGTTGACAGAAAGCACTTGTGTAGAATACTGGGACATTGTCATATTGTCAATGCTTTTAATGATACAATATTACTCCTATTCCCGTTGTTCCCTTTTGTGATTATGTGATTTCCTGTTTCCTTATGCTGTCTCTCTCTCTCTCTCTCTCTCTCTCTCTCTCTCTCTCTCTCTCTCTCTCTCTTCTCTCTCTCTCTCTCTCTCTCTCTCTCTCTCTCTCTCTCTCTCTCTCTCTCTCTCTCTCTCTCTCTCTCTCTCTCTCTCTCTCTCTCTCTCTCTCTCTCTCTCTCTCTCTCTCTCTCTCTCTCTCTCTCTCTCTCTCTCTCTCTCTCTCTCTCTCTCTCTCTCTCTCTCTCTCTCTCTCTCTCGTCATTTCAGACCTCAGGCCCTGCCCGACGTCGCAATGACCGGTAACTGCACCCACGAGTGCACTGAATTTGGCCACTCCGACGCCTGCTGGATGCCCGGGCAGCCATCTCCCAACCGCATGAGCTCCAAGAATGGCCCCATGCTCTCCACCTTCGTGCCTTACCAAGAGATGGAGGGCCAGGAGCACCTCATGGCCAACGGCGGCCCCAGGCCCTTGACGGAAGAGCGTGGCAGTGGCAGCGGAGGCGGCGGCGGGCCCAAGGGGGCCAGCCTCCGCTTCACCACCCCCTACACCAGTGCCTACTCCGGGAGCGGCGGCGACTCTGGCAGAGACTGTGCCCTGGAGGAGATTCCCCTGAGCCAGGCCGTGGAGTACCACTCCACCACCACCCCCACGAGCCAGAGCTCCAAGAGAGAGATCTACCTGTGAGGGGGGATCACTCGGCCCTCTCTCTCTCTCTCTCTCTCTTTCAACCGGCCACCACTTTAAAGTTCCCGTCCGCCCCCCACTCCCCCGCTGACACTCACTCCTCGTCGAGCGTCTCCCCCCCTCCCTCTCACTGCCCCCTGTGCCTATAGCTGCTGTGTCTGACAAAATGACACAGTAGCACCCCCCACCCCTCCTCTTTTTATAACTCAACCACCATGTGAGGCTTTAGAATCCCTCCCTCCGCCCCCCCCCCTCACTGCTCAAGAAACCAATCAAATGTATGATAGAATCGGTTCAAATAAAATCTAAGAGAAATTCACAGCGACTGCTGTCGAAGGAATGTAAAATACTTCGTATCGTTTGAACATTGTGATAATTTAATGGAAAGTTATTTAGCTACCTTTCACGTATTTGAGTTGGGTTTTTCGTGTGTTGTTTTAGACTAAAGACAATGTTACTGTGTTGAAACAGAAAGAAAAATACATTTGGGCGGGAGGGGGGTTAAGTGGAACAACTTGTAAATCTTACAATATACAGTGTAACGCCATCTATCTTCAATTCCATTCTGTCTGTTCTTCTATATTTTTTCATTTTGTCAACTACAGGACCTCCTGAAGTACAGTTTGGCTAGAGTCACGTGAGTTTGAGGCTTAAGTTGCTGGAAAACACGTGTGTCCGGACATTTGAAGGCGTTAAACACTTCAAATGTGTTTTCCAGTCCTTAGCGTAGTGGCAACACAAAGCTGTTTCCAACCAACGTTTTTTGTTTCTTTCTTTTTTTTCTGTCACCGCGAGGAGGTTCAATGTACAGAGTTGTAAATACTACAAACAATTATAGAGTAAACTGCTGTGTTTCTTTTTCCTCTCGGCTGTGAAGAACTACAGGACAGTAATCATATGGGTGCCATTACTGTCACTGATCTCGCAGTGATGTGGAACCTTTTGTCGGATGGAACTTGAACTTGAACTCTGATCCCAAAATGTACAGAGGGGGACGATACTGTGCGCGACGCCGAGAAGGATGTTGAATCTTGAGCGTTACAGATGGTGCCGAGTCACAAGAAGCACAGGACGTTTTTTTCTTCTTCTCTCCTCTACATCTTTATGACTTCTTTGGACTTAATATAATAAGAAAAAAATAATTAAGATAAAAATGCTGTGCTAGTTAAACTGTGTTGGTTCCAGTGAATGTCACTGTTCTCTGCTGTGTATTCGATCATGAGCCACTACAGTGGCCTCACGCTGGGTTGTTTTTCGCTTAAAAAGGCTCTTATTATTATTATTATTACAAGCTGGAAGGGAGAGCTCTCACTTGCATTATGTAGGTCAGTGTAGCCTATAGCTCACTCCCCGATGCAGCGATGCTCCTACACCCACCGCTTCACTCTGCTCTGCTGTGAAGCTGAACAATTTGGAAAAATCATCAACCTGGCTCCTGTCGGCGGCTTGGCATGTGAGGTGAGAGCTGTCCTGTGGTGTGGTAGTCATATAGGTAGGAAGGATTTACCACACCTGTGTATGTGCTTCAGCACACAAATACCCATAGTACGGGAAGCAAGAGAAAAAACAACTCCTAATTACACCTGCAGGCCCTCTTCATTAGTGGTGATAATTCAAACCGATAAGAAAATGCTCTGGGTGTCCTGCCGGTTTGAAGGTTCATTCTGAGTCTCGTGTTAATAGTTGCTGACAGTAGATATGACCTGTGGCTATGTGCTACGTGCATCAGCTACGTGCATCAGCTGCATGCGTCGGCCATGATTGGACTACTGGAAACACATTGGGAGTTGGGAGGACAAAAAAATAAAGAAAACAAAGGAAGTACTGAATCCCTATAGCAGTCGGCCACGGTGACGTGCTGAACATTCACACCCTATAATCACAGACGATCATATCACAGTTGGGCTTCTTCTGCCTAGAGTTGAACCATTCGCCATAGCGGATTAGCGGGACCGGTGAAAGGTCGCGCAGGGGCCTGTGATATAATTTTTTTTACACATAACGTGCATAACGGATGCTCTCTGAGCATTTATACACATTTATTCCCCCTTTTCCTGTGTATTTGTTTACATTTCACCCTTTAGAACTTCTCAAATTAATAGATTTTATTGTATACATTTTGCTTTTAAGCAAAGCTCGACGTACTTGGTGTGTGGCGTTGTCTCTTGCAAGATATGCCCCCTAACGACAATTTGATTTGACGGAACATATCTGCTAGTGAAGTAAACACAATATCCTTGGGTAATGGACCCACAGTGTTTCTGAGCAACATACTATCATACGAGCAGTCCATCACTCCCAGGCGACAGTGATTTAGAGCTCACGGACACGTTCAACACTTTTCTCCTCTGTTGACTTAATACCCACAGAGCTCCTCCATTGATAATTTATAGATCAAACATGGAGGTCCACGTTAAGTCACCCCTCCCCCCACGCACATTTTTTCTCTACCGGCAAACAAGTCATTATTTTCTCAACCACATACCCTCTGGTCCCCTGGTGGACTGCCTTCCTCGCCCCTTGTCCCTGTCCTGTCTTAGCTTTTCATGACCTCCAGTGCCACACGGACAGGCGGTTAAACCCCTGAGCTCACACAGAAGAGACACACAGGGTCTTAAAAGAGTCTGTGTCATTTGGTATGTACTCAGAAGAGTAAACCAGGGGAAGATGGGAGTCTGAGCAAATGATTACGTGGGAGGGAGGAGGGAGGTCATGTGGCACCAATTAACCCCACTAGACAGGGATGACCTTTGTGGCGCTGCACTATTTGCTTTACTTTAACCTTTGGGGCGATGCACAACGCGTGAAATTTGAGGAGGGCCGGAGAGTGAGAAGGCACATGTATATATGTGCGTGTGCGTGCACGTGTATGCGCGTGCGCACAACTTTTGTAGTATCTGTGGTTTTAAGGTGCAACACACAACCTCGCCTAAGCTCTTTGGACTAGAGGCATCGTGACAGTTCCACAAACAGTCAATCCCAGGAGAGGAAGCTGCAGTACAGACCCAAGAGACTAACTGTCACATATAGTGACAGGCGCAGTGTGCGTGTATGAGAGAGAGAGAGAGAGAGAGAGAGAGAGAGAGAGAGAGAGAGAGAGAGAGAGAGAGAGAGAGAGAGAGAGAGAGAGAGAGAGAGAGAGAGAGAGAGAGAGAGAGAGAGAGAGAGAGAGAGAGAGAGAGAGAGAGAGAGGAGAGAGAAGTAAGTCTGTCTGTGTGTGTGTGTGTGTGTGTGTGTTTTATTTTTTATTTTTTTATGCACACGTGCGAATGTGCATGTGTGTTTGAGAGTATTAGGACTAGGGAAACAGCATATTTACTCCGGGGCACAGCATGCCTATATTTGCTCAGTGTATTGGCAGTGTTTTGTGTGTGTGTGTGTGTGTGTGTTTTCTCCTTTATGCAGAACACACGTGCAGCTTGTCACCTCTTTGAATCAGTTTAGGCTCGGTCCACAAAACATGAAACGCACTGGCGCTAGAAAACTACGACAGGCGTCGAGGTGGATCATGTGGGGATATTATTTGTCACAATTTGTTCAGTGTTTATTCTTTTTGTGCTCCCTGTGCTGTGCCCAACTGTGTTCAACAGACTTTTTTTTCCTTCTGTGCTGCACATTGGTTTACTTACAAAAAAAACTAAACAATTGTACAGACTCCAAGAATGAGTCGCTCACATTACTACATTGTACCTGCTATGGCTATATATCAATAAAAGGGAGTCCCTTGTTGACGTACGTATCGCGGTTGATAATTACTCATGCTACTACCCGCATAAATTAAGTAATGTTTCCTTTTCCTAGCCTCTACTGTGCGACATTCAGGTGTATATCAGAATTGGCCCGACGGTGGCGCTGCACTCAAAAAAGGTATAAAATTCAAGAGACTTAAAGCCACGTGGGATTGGGTAGATAAACTCAATTGATAGCCTTCCCTCAAAGTCATATCACACTCCGGTCAGAACTCGCTGCGCTCAGACCAGATTATCAGCAGACCTGAAACAGACGAGGAAACGCCGGGAGGCGGATGTTTCTCCGCTCCGAGTGGCTTTTGTAAAAGCATGAAAAAGACAACTTTATAAATATGTACATTTTCGTTGTTGTCACAGGTTGTTTTATCAATGTTATAAGAACAACACTGTTATAAACATATGAGTATAAATGGTTGTTGCTATTTTTACCAGAGGCGGCAGGTTCTTTTGGCTTTGTAAATGATGTGTTGCGTTCTTTTGACGAGGCAGACAGATTTTTTCAGTGTTTTCTCTTTCTTCTTTTCCAAAAAAAAAACAAAATGGTTTGACTTCAACCTGAATGTGACACGATGATACATTTGAGAATTTTTTGTCCACCGCTGTACTATATCAAAAGGAAGCGAATGCAGTAATCTTTTGACACTAGTTAGGACAAATTTACATTTTGGACATTGTCTTTGGGGTCACACCTTGTCCAAAACCCGAGGCTAGGCCCTTTGATATCAAGCTAACAATACATCTGAAACAGAATGGAGCTTTTTAGGACGAGAAGAAGAAAACAGGGACACAGCTGCTCGATCACTTTTGTCTTTACAGGAAGTCCACGTTAGTAGCCTAATTGTTGGTTGGTTCTATTTATATAGGAAAAATGCTAGTGATGCCTTGTTTTTTGTACAGTTTTATGTACATGCAAGTATAGCTTTTAAAAAAACAATGTGAAGGAAATCCAACACTGAATTTTACGATATTATTCTCAAAAAGTAGGGTCTATATAGAGTTTGACTGAGTCAGACTCTGGCAGACAGGGTGTGTTGATGCCGTTACTGTCTAGGTAAAAAAAAATATAAAATTGGTTTGTCTCCTGTAACTATTCACTGGCTTTATCGCTTTTTCGTTCCCCTTCAATCATGATCCCTTTTCAGTTTGAGTTGAAATGCAAAACGGTGGCTTCAAGTCTTCAATTGGGTCATATGGTTGTTTTGGCCTCATCCTCGTTATTCTGTTATGATCAGCATCCGCATGTTTGAAAAAAAGAAAATGTGGTCTTTTATTTTTGCTGAGCAAATCAAAGAAACAGTATCTTGTAATTATTCATTCCTTATAGCTTTACAATAAAATACATTGAGTAAAAACGAACGTGACGTGTGTTATTTGTTGGTTCATGAATGCCGGGAATGATTCATTGTATCTGCCCCCCTACATCTATGTTTACAAATTATTAAATTTAAGACCGTCTGGCGAACAGGGCTGATGACGGCTTCATTTACATCTGTGTCGACGGACAGGAAGTACACTGACGCATCAGCATCCATTCAGCTGACACGGACGATGGAGTGTTCCTCAAGTTGGAAGTGGAGGTATTATTAGCGGTGGTCATTAGCGAGAGATGACACCTAATGTTGATGCCGCAATGTTGTTGCTTCTGCATATAGTATCTGCACAATTCCATTGTAATTCCAAGACAGACTGTCGGACAGAAATACTCTTCATGAACATCCTTTTCCTGCATGATGGTATCCACGGTAAAGGCTCACAAGGCCTATGTGACTTCATCTCCCATACGACCATACATCTTATTAGCTGAAATGCTGCATATTCTCTCTGTTAAGGGTTCACTTCAGGAAATTGACTCCTAAGTCCTCATGTTGCTGTCATGCCCTAAAGCGAGACAACCAATCACATTTCAATAAAAACAAACCCAAGTGCATATGAGAAATTCCAAAAGTACTATGACTAAGACGCTTTTGCTACTAGGCTTATAGCACTGTTGCATCACATAACCCCAACACATTTCAGGGGGGCGGAAGGGATTATTAAATTCATCACCATACAATATTTCTGGAGAACAAAGAGTAGGCCTACAACAACAAAAAACATGACTTTAAAAAAAACTTTCCTTCGAGGAACATCAGGTTTGCAAAGTTCTAGCCAGCTTTTTGTCATTGTTTTTATGAGTTGTCAGTCACACTTTTTTTCTTCTTTTTTTGATAATGGTGTGGTCTTCTAGCTTGCCTCTGTTGCTCTTGTTTCCTCACCCTCCCCTCTCCATCTCTCACACACCCATCGGCAGCAGGGTTTATCAGTGCTCCACCATTGCAGGGATTTATTAGGCCTGAGTGCATTCCCTGAATATGGACACAAGGCCTGAGGGTCTGTTATCGCTCCCCAGGCCTCTGGGGCACTTTATACAGGGAAGCTGTAGAGGAAGAAATAATGGAAAAAAACTAGGGATGTCCGATATTATCGGCCGACCGATATTATCGGCCGATATCGGCAGTAAAATGTGATATCGGAAAATATCGGTATCGGGGGAAAAAAAGATTTTTTATTTTTTTTTTACATTTATTTAACCTTTATTTACCCAGGCAAGCAAGTAAGAACCAATTCTTATTTTATTTATTGTCAAAAGTATGCATGTTGGTTTAATTCAACAACAAGAGATATGTAATGTAAATTTTTACTTTTTTAATTATCATATTTTGCACAGATAATGCTTACATTTAGAAAGCCTTTTGAATGCATCCAGTGAAATTATTAGTTACCTGAAATTATTCAGTTTTTTTGGGGGGAAACCCTGCATATATCGGTATCGGTTGATATCGGTATCGGTATCGGAAATGAAGAGTTGGACAATATCGGAATATCGGTATTGGTAAAAAAGCCAATATCGAGCATCCCTAAAAAAAAGTGTTGGCAAACATTGGAGCTAAATTAACTGTCTAACTAGAAAGGGGAACTAACTGTGGGAAAGAATAAAAGCCCAACTGTGTTGATAAGTTACTAGCCTACCAAGGACAGCTGAGAGACAGTAGCCTATATCTTAGGTATGGCTTAAGTGTAGGGGCCGGGGGTGGGGCAATCATAGACCAATGAAATCATCTCCCTGCACCTATTCCTATTACACTATCACACAATATTACACACTATTACACTAGTATACAATTACACTAGTACACTATTTCAGTATTACATTATTACACACTATTACACTAGGGCACATACTATTACACTATTACACAAGTAGACTATTACACTATCACACTTAAAAACATTACACAGTATTACACTATTACACTATCAAACTATTACACAACGACACTATCACACACTTAAACATGAGGGCGTGGTTATCCTACCTAGACCAATGAAAGTAGTAGTCTGTACCGACTTCATTGACACCTCCCATAAGTCTCTACGACAAACGGTTAATGATACAGTATATGAAAGGTGCGTGGCTTATTTCAAGGTACAATGAGGGAAATTATTCATACATGATTGTGGCCACAAGGCTGATTCCTGGAGGCTTTGAGCAGCGGACCTGTGTAGTATCGCCCTCTTGCATTCAAAAGGTGTCACTTCATACTGAATATGTATTTCAATGGACAATGATGGAGATTAATTCAAATAAAATACTTGTCGTTGACCAATCGGAAAAATATTCCAGAATTCAGGTCCTTGGCCTGCTGTCAGCCTATGTGTGACGATTCCTCCAAATCGCCACGGTTGCTTGCGAGATTAGCAGTGGGTGTGGACAGATGTAATCACGCACAGACAGACGGACAGACTCACACACGCAACCGATTACATGGTGGAGATAGTGACAGGTTGGATAGTACCAAACTGGACAGCAGCGGAGTTGTTGATAGAGTGTAAGAGGAAAAAGAAATGCAGGTGAGGCAGGGTGTCAGATGAGGGAGAAAGAGAAAGACACAGAGAAAGAGAGAGAAGGGGAGGATGGAGTTGGTGTGATTGGTTTTACCCTCACTGTCAACAGTTGCAGATAGGTTGGTGTTGATTTTAGGAGGGCCTTGCACCGTGCCGAAGGAGTGCTTATGTACCCAGGCAGAAGGTGTGGAAGGTGTCGTGCTCACAATGGGAGATTTAGACAGGGCAGTGGCGGCTCGCCACCGGGGGCGCTAGGGCGCCGACCCACCTGTTAATTGAGAGAAGAAGAAAAAAAAACGTTTTTGTTTTTTGTTTTATAGCCCTATAAATAATATAAACATGTTTAAAATGAATAATATTTACTCATTTCTTCCAGGGCTTTCTTGTATTTAGGAAATCCCTGAACATGATATTGCATTGGTTTGTGATAGATTATTAGTTACTGGGTATTTCAAAGTACCTCATATTTGGTGCCATTTTAACAACTAGGGCTTTCCAATGATATAAAAGAAGTGTATGATTATCATCATAATTTTTATTATTATGGTTCATATGTAGTTGCACTTGAACTTGTTGAAATTAAACTTGGAAGATAAAAATTTATTAAATTACACTTTCCTTGCTTAAATCAGATTTATGTATATTGAATGGAATGTAGACAATCTTGTTGGTAATATAGAACAGCTGACAGATTAGAAATAGCATCTATTGTTCAAAAGTTATTAATTAATTAATGAAACTAGATTTGATAAAAAAAGTTATATATTTTTTTTATTTACATATTGTGATGATAATTATAAAACGTTCATGTGTGTGTTAAAATTTTTCTTCAAACTTACCCCATTATCTTCATAGAGCCTTGTCTTCCTTCTAGAACCTCGCCCTTCTTGAACGTTTTGTCCTGGGTAGGGGAATGACGGCGCTGTTCCTGGATCTCAGCCGGTGCTGTTAGCATGGGAGCTAGTTCCAGCATCTAGACACTGCCGTCAATTCTAAGTTGATAAAATGAGATATGTTACATATAGGAATATGACCCACTAATGAATACACTAAATACAGCAATGTGGCTTATTTGAAAACACTGCATTTGCAAAATAAATACGACAACTGTGTTGCCGTTAGCCTGCAGCTAGCCTGCAACTAGCGCTGAATGTTAGCCAACTCACAGGTAACTCTCCCTGGGGGGAAATTGCTAGTCGCACACGGTAGATTTCAAAACAAGATTTTTGATGGAAAATATGACCAGAATCTCTGTAAAAACATCTCACAAACACTATAGACGGTCATAAAAGTTAACGAATGCTATAAGAAGTCCAACAGATTAGTAAACACAGTACTTACACGGTCGTTTCGAAATGTACAGGCAGGCGCGGAATCCCCGGAGAAAATTCATTGTGCGACCGCTCGCTCTGGGGGAAAGTTTGGAAAACGGGAGCTGCGGTTGATGGTTTTTTTTATAGACTTCTGGTCAGAGCTGCGGAGTGATACTTGCTGTGTGTGTGGGGGCCGGTGTTCGTAATATGGCCACAAAAAAATGGTGTCCCTCCGCCAAAAAATGAGAAAATAGTGCCGAAAAGAAAAGACAGTGCGCCATTGGACGGTACCGCGTTGGGTGCTTTAGAAGAGTTAAGTATGTTTGTGTTTCCAATGCACAATATAACTTAATTTTACAAAGATTAATAATAGTTTTCCTGAACAGGAAGTGACGATTCTGTCTGATATAGACCTTTTCATTACGTAGCCGCAGGCATTTCTCCTCGCCGTATTTCTCTCTGGGCTAGGCGCAATTGCGCCTGGAGTGCGCGTGCCCGCCGTGCACTGGTTCATCGCTGTATCCATCGCAGCCACGCGCTTTGCGTTGAATATGATGTATTATGATGGAACTCGGGCGCTGGTTTGAAACGACCTAGCAAGCAGCCGAGCGTCTAAAAGCTCTCTGATTGGCCGACGCGGTACTTTCCGTAACCGCAGTTTGCAACATGAGTTTATGCTGTTGTTGTGTTGTGTGATGCAGATATTTGTCTTGGAGCGTGATGGCAAGTTCTTTCAACGGTTAGGCTTAGGCACTCTTTCAAAGTTGGTTAAGGTTAGAGTTTGTCTTAGAGCATGGCGATAGAACACCAGGTAGTTTGCAGGCTGTTCGAGGCAGACATGGACAAAGGCACTCGCAGTACTTGTTGGCTATTAACAAGCTATATTATGGATGCAGTGTGGAGGGACATGATGCATGGAAAATGGATGGACATCAACACAGGCTGGATGGACAATGCCATGGAGTGGATATACTTTATCAACAAGCCAACAACAAGGTAGATTAGCGATCTTAACTCTAGTTTAATACATGATACGTTGTCTACTGATGCCGCATAATATCAACAGCTGATTCGTTGTAACGTTACAGCTTTCAGCTAACGTTAGCTACTGCTAGCTGTTAGCTCCGTTAGCTTAGCTGGCCACTTTTATAATTATTGCATGGAAACGGAGTAACGTTAACGTTTAAACGTTATGTCGAGGTCATACAATACTACAGTCGACATAAGGTTAACGTTACCCCGTTTCCATGAAGTGTTTAAATAGCAGCAATCTTGTTGAAAATGTAACGTTATAACGCTTCTCTCTCTCTCTCTCTTTCTTTTGGATTGAAAATACGTGGATTATGGCTTGTTCAATATCGTCTATGTTTGAATGAATGAATGAATGAAAACTTTATTAACAGATTGCAGAATGGGTACAATACAGTACGGCTCAATACACACAATTGTTAAGGGGATGCAGACCAGAGAAAGACGTTTGTCTTGTTTACATCAGGGTCCCAGATTTTCGATTCATATCGATAGTTTAATAGCTAGCCTTGGCTCGTTTAACAATATGCAAAATATGTGTACAGCCCTGTACTCATACTGAAGTTATTCTTGGTATATAATACTACACAAACTAGGTCTGATTGTGTAACGAATCGATTCCACGTCGCGCTGTGTGTGAGAGAGAGAAGGAGAGAGGGAAAGATCTGAGTGTGTTTGGAGACGGAGCGAGTTTTGTTTCTAACTTTTCTATTTATATATTGTGTTTCAAGTTGTGAATTAGACTATACTTTATTTGACTGGTTGTGTGTTGTTGTAGTAACAGCTGAGCGACTCGTTCATAAGAGCCGATTCATTGCCGTGAGCGTGAGTCGAATCGCTCACGTCTTGCCATGAGTCGGTTGCGTGGTACTGTACATGTTTGCAAAATGTTTTGGTATAGCGCCCCTAGTGGAGAGAGAACCAGCAGCCGCTACTGAGACAGGGGTATCAGAGCATGAGAAAGAGGGCTTACAGTTGGGTCTGCATAGCTGTATGTGAAAAACAGGCTCGCCGGACGCGAATGAAGGGAAATGGCTTTTCCTACTGTATCCCAGCATGCCTTTGGTACATCCAAGATGGCTGCAATGGTGTAAAGTAACAAAATAAAAGTACTTTGTTGTTGGGGAGACAGTGGCTCGGGCAGTGGCAGTTGTCTGGTAATCGCGAGGTACCCGGTTTGATTCCCGCTCCTTGTTCTTGAGCAAGAAACTTAACCCCTAACTGCTCCCGATGAGCAGGTCCGGACCTTGCATGGTCACCTCTGCTGTCGGTGTGTGAAAGTGTGAGTGAATGGGTAGAATGTGAGGAACAAATTGTAATGCGCTTAAGCATTACATCACGCGACAGAGTGTGTTATAGAAATGAGATCACGCCTATGGGTGGTTGTTAGGCCCGAGGCACAGCCGAGGGTCGTTAGACCCCCATAGGCGTGATCTAATTTCTATAACACACTCTGTCGCGTGATGTAATGTTTTTATACAATGGCCGAATTCATCCAACCTTATTGCTATACAATAAACACACAGTAATTGAAGCATAATGGAGATTTATTCACAAAACCATCCGCAGAAAAAGTAGGTCCAAAAAAATATATAAAAGTTGCCTCCGTGTCTAGAAGCAGCTGGGAGGTGCGGTGGTTCAAAGCATGCCATCTAACAAAACCAATTACATAATCCAACATTGTGTAAACAACTAACATATTCCAGTTAACGGTATCTTTTTTGTATTATTCGTTACGAATATATCCATACTTCCATTGTGTCCGGGACATCCAGTGAAATTGCTTCGTGCGACAGTGTCCTTTTGCAGAGGCAGGTTGCTACAAAGCATGCCATCTAACAGTGAAGTTACCGGTTGTTATTGGATTGATTGATTGAATATTTTATTACCAGATTGCATAATGGGTACAATACAGTACAGCTCAATACACACAATTGTTAAGGGGATGCAGACCAGAGAAATACTTTCGTCTTGTTTACATCAGGGTCCCCCATTTTCAATGCATCATAACATATATGACATACAGATAGACAGTGCTACATCTATACATATGTTGCTACAAAGCATGCCATCTAACAGTGAAGTTAGCGGTTGTTATTTGATTGATTGATTGATTGAACATTTTATTAACAGTGAAATGACAGTGTCCTTTTGAAGGAGTGGGAGGTTCTACAACGAATGCCATCTAACAACACACTTCCCGCGATTTATATTTTGTTTCACAATGAGTCATGACCAACCAATTATATAATCCAACATTGTGTAAGCAACTAACACATTCCACGTGACTTTATCGTTTTTGAATGAGTCGTTATGATGATACCAATACATCCATTCATAAAGAGAAAGACTTTCGTCTTGTTTACATCAGGGTCCCCCATTTTCAATGCATCATAACATATATGACATACAGATAGACAGTGCTACATCTATACATAGGTTGCTACAAAGCATGCCATCTAACAGTGAAGTTAGCGTTTGTTATTTGATTGATTGATTGAAAATGTTATTAACAGTGAAATGACAGTGTCCTTTTGAAGGAGAGGGATGTTCTACAACGAATGGCATCTAACAACACACTTCCCGCTATTTATATTTTGTTTCACAATGAGTCATGACCAATCAATTACATAATCCAACATTGTGTAAGCAACTAACACATTCCACGTGACTTTATCGTTTTTGAATGAGTCGTTATGACGCTATCAATACATCCATTCATAAAAATTATTGTCCGCCATCTTGGTTTCATTCCTAAAAACACGAACGGCGGAGTGATTCGGAAACTAAGTAATTCGTTTGTGGGCGTGTTCTGGGATCACGTGGAGTGTGTTATGAGAAATAACAACGTCTGAAATAAGTGTTTCAGCCAATCAGAATCAAGAAATTTGCATGCCATTGTATAATTTGGATAAAAGCGCTATATAAATGCACCATTTACAATACTTTGTTTTTGGGAGTATGTATACTTTACTTTTACATAATTTTACAAATACATACTTTTACATAATTTAACAATTACAAAATAACATCTGTATATAATTGTCTCACCGTAATATTGGATTATCCAGATTATATGACTCAAAGCCTCTAGGTGGCAGTATACAAATGAGAACAGTCAATCACTCCTACATGTGTTGTAGAAGAAGATCATTCTGGCAGGAGTTATAGGTTGAGGCATATCTCCCATGAGACCAAACAGATGGCGTTATATTTCATTTCTGGCTTCGCGTTCTGCTCGCTATTGGCTTCACGTTCTGCTTGCTATTGGACCAACTCGTTAATACCTACTGTATATCCTGAAAGTATTTTGCTACATGCACTTTTCATCTATCCAGCCACGCCCATTTCCGGTCACGTACATAACCATCAAGCATGGCCGTACTCATCCTTCACTCGTCTTTCATTCGGAAGTGTAGCTACAGCCGCTCTGACAGTTTGAAAAATATTGGTGTTTTCTTTTGGTATCTTGAGAGATAGTCATTAGTTTGGAGAGGGCAAACGTCACCAGCATTTCCACCGGGCTTCCACCGCTTATCGTGAGGGTTCCCTGGACCGGTCCAGTTTCCTCACTGGCGTGTAGGGCTTAGCAGCTTCGATATGCAACTGAAGGAAGGGAGAACGTTGTTCTCTCTCCCCTAGAGACGGACTAAAAGGAAGCGTTTGGTGCCTGCCGCGCGTCACAGACGTTTTTTCTTCAGACCCGACGAGAGGGTTCCTCCAGCTGAAGAGTGACAACTGACAACATGCGGCAGACGGTGGAGCCGCACCGCCCTCAGGTGAGGCCAGTGGCACGGTGGCACCGCCGTGTTTATGCTGTTACTGTCGCACCGTTTAATCGGAAGCAAATCTGTATTATGTTTGTGCTTGGCGTGCTCGGGGTAAACCGAGAGCCTCGCAGAACACGTGCTTGACAGCCGTGCAATGATGTCACTCAAATATGTTTGAACGTGTACCCGAAATGGGATATAACATGGTCCTTAGGGACTGATATCAGCGCCTGGTCCCGGGCGTTTTTCTAATATTTTTTTTAAAAGGCCATCTTAGGGACCGGTGCGCCCTGGTCTGTCCGAACAGCATAACAGCGTTTATGCGGTCAGCCAGGATGGGGTTTATCTCTGCCGAGCGCCAGGCGAGCTCTGCTTGTGAAAATGTATCTGCCAGCTCGAAGGCTCGCTGCATTTCCAGGGGGAAATGACAGGGCAGATCAAGCGTCACAGGGGGGCTTCACGCCCAACGGGTGGACTCGACAGAAAGCCCTGTCCCTTGAGTGGTCCATGGGGCTGGGACCTCCTCCGCGCCCCGCCGCTAAGGCTTCGCTGGCAGAGTCAGGGTTCGGAACCCCGACCCCATGAGATGCCTCGGTGGCAGAGTCAGGGTTCAAGATAGGGTTTCCCACGGTCTACTCACCTTGTGCGTTTTTTGGGTGCTGTCACCTTTTTTCGCACAGTCGGTGTCCTGTCCCCCCCCCCCCACCCCTCATTAGGACGGGTGGGGGGGCCCGGACCCTCTCCGGTGTTCTGATTATTGTAAAGGGGACCTCAGCGGGTACATTTGTCGGGCGCTTCACGTCCTGCTCCGCTCCTGTTGTCCAGCAGAGCAGAACACTAAGCAAGAACGAAATGTAACAAAGGTTATCCTATAACCCTAGTTACATGAGTTATTGTGAGCGTTCTGCTCTGTCATTCTGCTAAGTGCCATCTGCCATTCCATTCACCGTCTCCGCTGTCAATCAGTTGTATGGCCTGGTCCCCCCTCCACCAATCACATGCGGCGGCTCCATTTGTGTGTGTGTGAGCGAGAGGGAGAGAGAGATAGATAGTCTGCAGCAAACTGCTGCAGATGTTCTACCAGTCTGTGGTTGCGGGTGCCCTCTTCTTCGCTGTGGTATGCTGGGGGGGCAACACCAACACAGACAAAATAAACAAACTGGTCAAAAAAGCAAGCTCTGTGGTGGGAGCGGACCTGGACAGTCTGGAGGTGGTGGCAGAGGGGAGGACGAGGAGGAAGCTGTATGCTATCCTTGAGAACCCCTGCCACACCCTCTATGATGAGCTGACCGCAATGAGGTCCACGTTTAGCCACAGACTCATCCCCCCCCGACATACCACAAATCGCTTTGGGCAGTCCTTTGTGCCCGTGGCAATCAGGCTCCACAACCAGGCAGGGCCAGGACGGGCCAACTGCCGTGGACTGGAGGAGCTGGGTTGTGGACTGTAACAAATTAATTTAATTATTTAACATCATGATTGGACTTGTTTCTTTTTCTTTTCACCACTTTTTAGCTCTATTTTAGTCCTATTTTAGCTATTTTTATCCCTGTGTACTTGTCCATCTTGTTTTTAACACATACTAATAAGTGTATGTTATGTATTAAATGTTTTTTAAATTGCTCTTTTTAAATTGCTATTATGCTGTTTATGCTGTAAAGGACATCTGAATCTCCCCTTGGGGATAAATAAAGGTTTTCAATTCAATTCAATTCAATAGAGATAGTTCTCCAACTCTGTCGCAGACAGTGATCTCCTGGTTGTTCCCCACCCACCTAGGTTATCTAACTATCACGCCGCCGCAACTACAAACACTGGCCTGGCCTGCTTCTAAGTTCAGTGGCCTGATTTGGCAAAATTACATCCAGCCGTTTTCATTTGAAACGACTTTTAGTCAGGGGAGTGCCATGCTTACTCCATCGAGTCCTGTTGTACTTCTTTTGGTGCAGCAGCTCGTGCAGGTCCGGGGTAACTTAGTCACACGATTCAGTTGGTATTGCTGATTGGCTCGAACACGGTATGTTTGTAAACAGCTAACAGCTATACATCAGACATACATCCAGGTTATTTGGCTTTTCTCGCAGTCACGCCTGCTTTTGGTGGAAAACATAGACACCATTCCTATAGATCCCTCTTACTGTATAAAAACTGTTGTCAGGATGCTTACATAGTTTGTTTTGTTTGTGCATCAAGTTATGTCAAGCAATTGCTTTCCAACACTGGCCTCCACCCCCGATATGAAAGAGGAGAAGGGAGTTGAGGGAGAAATACATTTTTGTGACGTTTGGAGAGAAAAAAAAATGTCTGGCTGTTTTGTTGCTAAGTAAATCTTAACACCAGATTAAATACATTCAATGTGAGCTACTTTAAGATTTTTTACTCAAGTGATTTTCTTATGGATGACTCACTTTTACCAGAGTAAGATATCTTTGCTTTTACTCAAGCCTCGCTTTAAAGTTGAACCGCTGGA
The DNA here is from genome assembly GCF_963971535.1 of Notolepis coatsorum. Classification (NCBI taxonomy): domain Eukaryota; kingdom Metazoa; phylum Chordata; class Actinopteri; order Aulopiformes; family Paralepididae; genus Notolepis; species Notolepis coatsorum. The sequence continues at coordinate 36,976,357 of NC_140180.1, read as the reverse complement.
TGGCTGCTATAAAATGTTGATGATATTGTCAGGGGAATGTTGGAATGTTCAGTGCAGAGATGATGACAGAACATATACAAGGAGATCCATCTCCTATGCAGAGAATTAGACAACATTCCACTGTCAAACATCTCTGCCCAAAACTGAAGTAAAGTAACCTGTGCTACCTATACTCATATTATTATTATAATTTATTTTGCAGACTTGCAGACTATTTAGTTGTTTATTTGAACTTTCAGCATTATTACAGGTTCATAAACACAATTGTCATTAAAAACAACAATTATTTTGTTGTTACAATAAAAGATCAATACTAAGTATACCAAAAACTTTAAATATTGCAATTATTTAAGCTAAAATCAAATATCTCATATTACAAATCTAAAATACAAAATCTGCTGTCATTTAGGCGTCTGCACATATCGGTGACCTCCTATATTGAGGCCTGGACTGGCCATCTGGCATACTGGGCATTTGCCCGGTGGGCCAACGCATATTTGGGCCGTTATGATTTGATAAAAAAAATATATATTTATTAAAAAAAATAACATAACATAAATAACAATAATAACATTTGGTCAACGACCGGCCCACTACTAGGCTGGGACAGCGGCCCATTGGTACTGACTGACACTGGGCTGGCCCAATCACATATCTTACTAAGCACCCCCCCGCCAGTCGTGCAGGTATACATGACTGAGAGGGGGGCTAGTACATGACTGAGATGGGGCTGTGGTACATGACTGAGAGGGGGCTGTGGTACATGACTGAGATGGGGCTGTGGTACATGACTGAGAGGGGGCTGGTACATGACTGAGAGGGGGCTGGTATACAGGACTGAGAGGGGGGCTGGTATACATGACTGAGAGGGGGCTGGCTGGTACATGACTGAGAGGGGGCTGGCTGGTACATGACTGAGAGGGGGCTGGTACATGACTGAGAGGGGGCTGGCTGGTACATGACTGAGAGGGGGCTGGTACATGACTGAGAGGGGGCTGGTACATGATTGAGAGGGGGCTGGTACCATGTATTGGTACTGACCAACACTGGGCTGGCCCAATCACATCTCTTACTAAGCACTGGGATGTGGTACATGACTGAGAGGGGACTGTGGTACATGACTGATAGGGGGCTGTGGTACATGACTGAGAGGGGGCTGGTACATGACTGAGAGGGGGGCTGGTACATGACTGAGAGGGGGCTGGTATACATGACTGAGGGGGCTGGTACATGACTGAGAGGGGGCTGGTATACAGGACTGAGAGGGGGCTGGTACATGACTGAGAGGGGGCTGGTACATGACTGAGAGGGGACTGGTATACAGGACTGAGAGGGGGCTGGTAATGACTGAGAGGGGGCTGGCTGGTACATGACTGAGAGAGGGCTGGCTGGTACATGACTGAGAGGGGGCTGGTACATGACTGAGAGGGGGCTGGCTGGTGCCCCCAAGGTCGAAAAACGCACGCTTAAGTGCCCTTTTGAGTGAAAGAAATTAGAGGATGTGCCCTATTGGTGCCCCCACGGTTGAAAAATGCGCGCTTAAGTGCCCTTTTGAGTGAAAGAAATTAGAGGATGTGTCCTATTGGTACCCCTACGGTTGAAAAACGTGTGATAAAGTGCCCTTTTGAGTGAAAGAAATGAGAGGATGTGCCCTATTGGTGCCCCCACGGTTGAAACACGCGCACTTAAGTGCCCTTTTGAGTGAAAGAAATTAGAGGATGTGCCCTATTGGTGCCCCCACGGTTGAAAAACGCGCGCTAAAGTGCCCTTTTGAGTGAAAGAAATTAGAGGATGTGCCCTATTGGTGCCCCCACGGTTGAAAAATGCGCACTAAAGTGCCCTTTTGAGTGGCGAAAAATTAGAAGGTGTGCCCTATTGTTGCTCTTCCAATGGTCTAAACTTGACCATGTGCCCCACGGTTAAATAATATCACGCAAAAGTGGCTTTTTGAGTGAAAGAAATGAGAGGACGTGCCCTATTGGTGCCCCTACGGTTGAAAAACGCGCGCTAAAGTGCCCTTTTGAGTGGCTAAAAATAGAAGGTGTGCCCTATTGCTGCTCTTCCAATGGTCTAAACTTGACCATGTGCCCCACGGTTAAATAATATCACGCAAACGTGCCCTTTTGAGTGAAAGAAATTAGAGGACGTGCCCTATTGGTGCCCTTCTAATGGTTAAACGTGACCATGTGCCCCCACAGTTGAAAACGTCGCGCTAAAATGCAATTTTTGAGTGTTGAAAATGAGAGGACGTGCCCATTGGTGCCCTTCCAATGGTCTAAACTTGACCATGTGCCCCACGGCATGGTAAGATGGAGCAACTTCAAACAGAGACCACTGGTAGAGGCTTTCAGGAGGGCATACGTAGAAGGCCAAGCCAAAAGAGAACAGGAACAACAAAGAAACAGGGAGCTAATGACAAGACTGGTAGACATCACATTGTATCTTGCACGGCAAGATGGGGCGTTCAGGGGTCATGATGAAAGTGGTACATCTTTGAACAAAGGGAATTTCCTTGAACTTGTACAGCTACTTGCAAAATATGACTCCACCATCAAAATGCACCTTGATTAAATCAATCACATCCAGTCTCAACAGAAAAAACCACAGACATCACTGTTGTCCTACAAGACACAGAATGACATAATCAGTGCCCTTGCCACCTATGTCAGAAGAGTAATTCTCAAATAAATGGAAGATTCCAAAATATTCTCCATTCTCTTGGATGAGACAACTGATGTTTCTCATGTCGAACAAGTGTCCTTTGTTGTTTGCTTTGTCCATCAGATGGAAATCAAGGAGAGATTTTTACAAGTTTGTGATGTGAGTGGAACAACAGCAAAATAATTGGAGAATGTTGTGATGACATTCCTTGAGGAGAATGGATTAAAAGTGGAAGACATCAGGGGCCAAGGCTACGATGGAGCCGCAAATATGAGTGGAAGCTACAACGGTCTGCAGTCGTGAGTTCAGAGCTACAATGAGAAAGCTTTATACGTGCACTGCCATGCCCACTGTCTCAACCAGGTCTTGGTGGAGAGTGCCAAATCAAGCCAGCATTTTGTTCGGTTTTTCAATTTAGTTGAAAATCTGTACACTTTCATATCCAGATCTCCAAAACGCCACGCTGCGTTTGTGAAAATGCAACAGATCATGTACCCTGGCCAAAGACTCTGTGAACTGAAAAGGCTGTCTGACACACGGTGGGCGTGTAGAGAAGATGCTCTGAGATCCCTGAAGAAGGTCCTTTCTGCTGTGGTGAAGCTGCTTCAGAACATGGCTGATAGTGATCCACCAGACTCTGCAGCAGGTGATGCCCGGATGCTCTTGCGTAGCATAGATTTTGAATTTATGCTATGCATGGAGATTGCCACACCTGTCTTCAATGAGACTGCCATCGCATCTGCTTCACTTCAGAGAAAATACCTTGACTTGTCAGCATCATACACCATTGTGGAGGGAGTCATACAAAGAGTGAAAGCAATGAGGAAGGATGAGGAGTTCAAGGTCCTTTTCTCAAAAGCAAAAGGGCAAGCAGAGGCAGCAGGCATTGAGGTGCCAGAAGAAATATTTGGACAAACAAGACGCAGGAAGGTACCTCAAAGGTACAGGTATAGCTCTCAATCTGCTACAGAGGACTACCAAGTCCAAGACTTGGAGGAGCACTACCAGGGAAAGGTGTTATTTACCTTTCTTGACTCTCCCATGAGCTACACCGAAGATTCAAAGGGAAAGATCGGATGACACGCCTACTGGGTCAATCCTATCAGGTCTTCACTGCCTTACCATCTCAAGTCACTGGAAGGGCATGACAAACGACACAGCTGTATCTGTCAGAGATGTGTGCCAGTTTTATGATGTAGAGGAAGAGAATGTTGTCACCGAACTCAAGGTATTCCACTCTTCATATGCTCTCCCCTCCAACAATGTCAAAGCTGCGCTTACGTGCCTTAAAGACAATGATGTGGAATCTGTTTTCCCAAATATAACCATGCTCCTCAAAACATATGCTACACTACCAGTGACAACTGCTTCAGTAGAGCGATCATTCTCTAAACTGAAGCTGTTCAAAACCCAGCTCAGAAACCGATGTGGGGGAAAAAGGCTCTCTGATCTTATGCTGCTTTCAATTGAGAAGGATATCCCAATTGATCATAATGAGGTCATTGACATATATAAACAGAGGACCAAAAGATGAATTCTGCTATGACTCTCCCACCCACCATCTCCCTTCCATTGCAGCAATGGAGAGCCAGCACATACAAATCTGTCCATGAAAATAACCAACATATTTTCATTAGAGGTGATAGAGGAGAGGACAGAGGATGGCAGGAGGGAGGAGTAAGGTGGTACAATATAGTAAGTTTAATGGAGAGAATGGGGAAGATAGGGAGGGGGAGGGAGAGAAAGAGAGGGAGAGAAGGAGAGGACAGGGGGAGAGGACAGGATGAAAGAAGGAGAGTAAAAGACAGGAGGAGAGAAGGAGAGGAGAGGACAGAAGGAGAAAAGGAGTGGACAGGAAGAGAGAAGGGGAGTACAGGAAAAGAGAAGGGGAGTATAGGAGGAGAGAAGGAGAGTACAGGAGGAGAGTAGGGGAGTATAGGAGGAGAGAAGGGGAGGAGAGGACAGGAGGAGAGAATGAGAGGAGAGGGGGAGTACAGGAGGAGAGGACATGAGGAGAGAAGGAGAGGACAGAGAAAGGAAGAAGCTCAACGGCAATCGAATTAACTTTAACTGTTAAACTGTTTTATGAAATAAAAATGTTAAAGGTGTATTGTTCCCTGTGTGCTTTTATCATAGAGGTGTGGTTATACTATTAATCTGGATTGTCTATGTTATTCTAATGTTAATCTTAATCAAGGATGAAGACTATTTCATCATACATGACGCATCATAGCTTTTTGCTTACTGATGGGGTCCCATGTTGTGCAGTAGGTGCCCTTTTTATTTTTGCCCCTGCCCTTCAAACAGCCTGAGTCCACCACTGGCACATATAGCCTACTCAACTGCTGATTTTTGCTCAACTGCAAAAATGTATGCCTACTTATGTATTAGCCTACAGGGAAAAACACATTCACAACAGGCAGCAAAGTTTATTTTCAGCCAAGTATGGTAATAAGGTAACTATTAGGATATATATGGTATGGATTACTTACTCTTATAACTTATTACTATCTTTTGTAGCTCTAGTCTCCACCTACACAAATTGTTTGTCTGCTGTCCATTGATCATGCACCTTCACATGGTAGGCACATTAACTGTAGGTCAAACTCCCCAAACAAACAAGCACACCATTGATTTAATTGCCATATAAATCACATACAAAGATCTAACTATTACTCCTCTCTGAACATTAATATAAAACAAGAAGGTGATCTATTAACTGTAAACCTTATGCAATATTCATCATTGATATTTGAATACTTGAAATCTGTATGAACTGAGTAGTTAGTATCAAATGAAATAAGATGGAACAGCTCCATGCATTCATTGAATAAACAACTATTTGCTCATTACCAGTATGGTATTGTTTAAATTGTAACAATTGTAATTTTGCACATCTTTGTCAGGGAATTCCAACAATTCTGGACCTGAATGTACCAGTTAATTGTAATCATCTCTCTCCTTATGTCTAGTCAAGCCAGGTTGTGGAGGAGCCTGATGTAAACAAGACAAAAGTCTTTCTCTGGTCTGCATCCCCTTAACAATTGTGTGTATTGAGCTGTACTGTATTGTACCCATTCTGCAATCTGTTAATAAAGTTTTCAATCAATCAATCAATCAATCAATCAAGCGAGACAGGGATGAACAGGCTATAGACTACTTTGCCCATCCTGAGCCTGCTATGATGCAGATGTTTTTACATCACCACCCAAAAAAGAAGATTCAGCCAAGAGTGAGTGAGTACACTGGTCCACTTGCATTGGCACACTTGTGCATGGCACTTACTACCCAGCTTTGTAGTGGTTTGGGGGAATAGTACAGTAGGTACGCATATTTAAGGGAACCGCAAGGATGGTGTACTGGTGGGTGGTGTCCGACCGATTATGGTGGGCCGGTCTGGGCCAAAAATGCCAGGGCCGATTTTTGGTCCTAGTCAAACCCCGCCTATATGTCTCAGTTTGACATCTTGGGATGGCCAGTTTGTTTGAGTTCCTTGTCTGACGACCTGTGAGCTCCTCCCTGTGGGGGGAGGGGTGTAGCCAGCTTTCTGGCAAAGCCAAAACACAGCTGAGTGTGTCTCTCTGCACGAGCGCACAATCTGAGAGTGCAGTGAGCCTCTGGGTACCCTGAGTGTGTCTATGGAAACGATGATGAACATAAGTATAAAGGTATGGTTTCCTTACACAGAAAAGATAGCCTGTTTACTTTTCTGATAACTACATCACTGCATGAGTCTATATATATAATATAATATTCAGACAAACTTCCTTCTTGGCTGTTTGTGATATTGTTTATGCACAAGGTTATAGCCACATTTTCTTTTAAACTATTTTGGTCACGGATGTCCGGATGTGGTACAAATGTTGTCTCTCTTGGGCAGAGCTGTTTAGCAGGCTATGACCTACAGGTGTAGAGACAGCTCTGCATAGGAGTGTGCAATGAGTTACCCCAAGGGGATTTAATAAAGGTTAAGTCAAGTGTAATAAACAGAAAATTATTTAAGTGACAGCATAATGCCTTAGCAAAGATGGTGGATGGTGGTGCTATTCAAACAAAAACAGAGTCCAAAGCAAGTGTTCATGTGTGAATGGTCTAATGCACAGTTTCGCTCCAAAACACACTCAACACTCAAACGTTCACAAATTGTGGAGAAGATAAGAGAAGATATCAAGATAAGAAAATGTATTCCTTTATTGATCCCCTTGGGAAAATGTGGGCATCATAACAGCATGGGGGAGGGGGAGTTGCATGGGCATGGTAATAGTAGAAAGAAAATATAGGCAATATAATTATAATAAAAATATAAATAAACAGTGTAAACAATATAATTAACTCTGAATATAAGAATATGAGCACACAAACAGTGTATATATGTATATACGAGAACAGCGCGCGTGGCCGGGCACACCGAGTCCGACTTCAGAGCGGGCAAAAGTGCACGGAGGAAGGCACATTTATATTGGAACAGCTGTAAATGCCTAGTCTATTGCGAAGTCAGTCCCAGTTTGAATTTTTTTTTAAGATTTCCAGTTCCAGTGTTCTATTTCCATTTTGCATGTATAACCAGTTATTATATAATTAATTAGAATGTTAGAATTCATTTTAGAATGATGATCAGTGTGACTGTACTCCTGAAAAAGTATAGTAATATGGTTATATACAGACACATTAGCTGGTTGAACAACATCTATATGTGTGGTAATAATGCAGATATTGACTGTATTTCTGTGAAAATGCGCGTGGTGCACGCCTCTGAATCCAACCAAAGCTAAAACGATCGCTTCCAGCTTGCGAGTCACGCGCCCGCTTGTGGCCAGTGGGCACAGCTACGTCCGTTAACATGGGAGCGAAAGTGAAGCGCTGGTCGCCCGCCCGCCCGCCTGCCTTCGCGCACACCTGGTGTGTCTGTGCTGTAACAACAGAAGCTTAATAGGTTGTACACAACTTTTTCGGAGAAGGGGAATCAGCAAAGGTTACGAGTAACGTAACTAGTAACATAACTAATTACTTTGATAAAAAGTAATCAGTGAAGTAATTGATTACTTTAAAGGAGTAATCAGTAATAAGTAACTAATTATACTTCCTGAGTAACTTGCCCAACACTGTTCATTAATGTACATTTCAGTAACATGCAGAAAGGTACTGATAATCAGGCTTGGGACTGGTTTATTTTCTAAGTGAATGCACACAGATTTTGGCTTGGTTGTTTGTTGCTGACACATCACAGCAACAGAGTCTCACATTACAGACCGACACATGGATACAAGGAAATATTCATAGTATTCTCATGACATGTTTTGCCTTACAACTATGGCACAGTGCCACAGCTCATGGTGGGCTATGATTGTCATTTAATGATGATCACCTGCTATTTGATTACAGTCACCTTTTGTGATGATGTCTGTGATCAAATACTATGGGTATCTTGCAAAGGTTTAAAAAAGCTTCCCTTGCTCTGTCCTCGATTCCTACATGACCCAGAAACTGAAGAATTAGTGTCACAGGACGACCTAAATGGACCTGGACATAAAGAAGGGGGATAGTAGGTTCCCAGACAGAGAGGACAAACACAATGGATGAAAACAGGAAATGTCCCCTTTAGTTCGGCTCTTCCACCGGATTAGTGTAACAGAGGTACATCTTTATTTTTAAAATGTATTACACAGTGCAAAAAACACAATAGGGGTTAAGGGTAGGAAATGTCCTAATTTAGGACAGCTTTCTAGTGGTCTGAACATAGCACAGCCTGGTGACAAGGAACCCCATGTGGCCGTAGCAGCCAGTAGAATGATTTGGGCGGTACCCTGGCATACCGGCACTGAGCGAGAGTAATAGAAGAACCAAAATGGCAAAATGGCACGACACACAACAGTGTCAATTGCCACAATGGCCAAATTATACACACAAAAAACTCCCAAATGGCCACATGGATAAATGTTCAGGATGTAAAACACCATTCACAAAAGTAGATACTGCACTTCTACCTTATATTTATGTTAGGTAATAGGGGAAGAAAATGTGCCCCTTTCTATGCAAATGAGCCTCATTGCAAAAACACTCCACTTCACAAAGATCTGCGCTAATTGCCACATGCAGTTAAAGTGATGTTATTTACGTCTTCAGAGAGTTGGTTGTAACTAAGCACATTTATAAGGGGTGTCATTTCCAGCGTCTTCGGTGATCCGTTGGGTTAGGTAATAATCACAATAAAGAGAATAGAACCCTCACACTCATATGCTCCAGAATAAACTTTTCATTTATAAAGTGTTGTCAGGTGCATGCGGAGTAGACACTGGAAACATGGTCAATGAAAAGTGTATTCTGGAGTATATGAGAATGCGGGTTCTATTCTCTTCACTAAACATTACATTCAACTTAATTACTCACTCTAAAAAGTCTGAAATTATTTTCACTGGCACACAGTGCCTAACTTCGGCCAAAAGATTCAGCACCATGGACAGGTTTGCTCAGACTAATTTCTTTTGGGATGACAAACCAAATTGGACGATTTTGTACCATCTGGGTGGGCAAATTCTAGAGACATGACCATGATCACGTGTTATGCACCTGAGTCTCCTGAAAACGTAGAGATAAACCCTGAGTTGATTGGACCTTTTACCATATTAGAGGCAAATTGCGAGCCAACTGCACTGCCAGATATCCAGCGCAAATAGCACACTGTATGGGCGTGTTTGCACTAGTATATCATTTGTGCAATATCTTTAGTGAATAGGTGCTTAAGATGGAGCAAATAACGGGTGCAAATCACATGCAGTTAAGGGTGCTATTAGCGGGCGCAATCCATTCTTTGTGAATTCGCCCCTCTGTGTACAATAGTGAAGTCCTTCGTTGGTTCCGGCCATGTGTGGTCCTTCCACAGAGTCACATATTGGAGAGGAGACCTCTATCAGACACATGCAGTTTTCAGTTTAACATGATCTAACCATACACAAGCAAGTGAACAGAAGACACTTAACTGGGGGGAAATGGTGTTTTGAGGAGCCCCCAGATGAGTAGACCTCTGCACCCACCCAGGTATGTCTCCATTGCCTCATCACGTACCTATGGGAGACTGGAAGAGAGCTGGGGGAGGCGACTGGGGATTGTTTGTCAGCCAATAGGTCCTTTCCTGACAAGGTCAGTTGTTCACAGCTGCGCCTAATCACATATCAATTAGTCAATATTGTCCAATGTTCTAGGCGCAGCTTTTGGAAAAACACACAGAAAGCAGCATAGTTCAAGCTGTTCATAATTGCACTTCCAACACGCAGTTATCCACAGGCATTAATTCCAAATGTTATTCCAATTACCAGTTATTTGTGCCCCAACGTTAATCCAATAGTCAGTAAATGTGAGGTTAATCATATAGTCACAAAAATGTACCACACAGTATTACAATAAAACTTGAATGACTGTCACACCCTATTCCTGTACTCTCGGTCTCTCTCTCTCTGATTACAGGCACGAAGTCAGGTGTGTGAGAACCCAGGGAGCAGTTGATTGACTTGATCTGTGTGCTGATTGCTTCACCTACATAGATCTGGCTCAGATGTCATCATGCTGCCAGATCGTAGCTTAGTATTCTTCAGTCATAGTCGTTAGCACTTTACAGTTATTTACTATTCTATGTGTCTAACCCTGTCTGTCTTCCTTTCCCTCAGTCCACCATCTGGCTCCACGTCCTGTTCTCTAATTCTGGATCCCGTGTATGACCTTCGCCTGCCTGACCATTCTCCTTGCCCACCCCCCGGACCGTCTGAGTATCTGATTCCGTGTATGACCCCTCGCCTGTGTGACTACCCCGCTCCTTGCTTACTCCTCGGACTGTATGAGTATCTGATCCTGTGTTTACGACCCCACATCTGTCTTACTACCCTGCTCCACATATGCCCGCTGGACTGTACGAATACTTCCACTGTTTATGAACTACCTCTGCCTGGACTACTCAAACATTCTTATAATAAAGTACTTGTCTTTTGGTTTATACCAAGACCTGTCTGCATTGTCTCTGTCTCTGTGTCTGCATATTGGGTAAAAAAATAAAAATAAAAAGAATATAATAAAAAATCGATTTGCTGGAGCGGCTGGGTGGCGCAGCAGAGATTGCGCTCGTCACCAATGCAAGAGACTCCGGTCTCGAATCCGGGTGTCAGCATTGCCTCCGGCTTGGGCCAGCCGTCATACTGGGTCATTTGGCAGAGTCACCGGTTGGAAGTCGATGGGTGGTAATCTGGACGTTGTGGACAGCGACTCCTACAGGTCGGTTGGGGGACGCCTGCACAGCAGAGACAGGAAATAGCGGAGGTAGTGTGAGCCTCCCACACATTACACCTCACCAATGAGAGTCCGCGCTGGCAGGTGAAAAGATGTGACAGGCTGCCTCCTCATGTACTGGAGGGGACACATGATGCAAGGCTTCTATCCTCCCTACAACCGACCAGTGGGGGGCATATGCGAGCAACGTTCAAGACAGGGGAGGGGAGAATTGGAAACACAAAATTGGGATGGGAGAAAAATAGAAAATAAGGAGAAAAAGCGGATAAAAAAAAATCGATTTGTTTATGCAAATATTGTTTTGTCTAAATGTAGCAGGGTGGATTATCCCTGCTTCGTGGGAACGGTTGCTGGCAGTCACAAGGTAGCTGGACACAGTAGAGCTCCGTCTGACTGCACCCTCGTCTTTGGGCCTGGAGCGTCAAACTGGGACCCGGTAGTGGGAGTGAATGGGGCCCGGGATTTACCAACCTGGTTTTGTACTCTGGTCCTCCTCGCCTCTCCGGGGCGGTCAGCAGTACTCCCAACTCGCTCTCACTTCCCTGATTACCTCCGTGGGCCCTCCCACACCTAGTGACTGATATGCCTAAATAGATTCGTCCCTCCCGCAAGCAGTACCCTCCCTTGATGACCACTAGAAACCTTACAATGAAAAGGGGAGAGTTGGGTAGGAAGGGGTTAATCATATATACGTTACCCACACCAAAAGAGTCAATACTGGGCACAGGAATGGACACGCACACAGAATCCCATCCAATGTTACAAGCTCCGTTTGTAACTCAATACCTCATAGACACGTATATTATACACCCACCTCTGGGTTAGTATCAGGGATAATATACCTCAATGTGTTTGACTCATCACCCACGTCTGGGTCGGTACCATGTGTAATACCTCTATCAGGCTTTAACTATATGGCAAGAACAGTACCTCTCTAAGGCTTTACTTATGATGCACCAGGTCTGTAACCTCCCCACAGGGAAAGGGTTAATTAGATGGGAAAATATTATTAAAGAACAAACACGTTATCACACTCAAAGGAACCCAAAAATGTGGGCCCACTTTACCAAACAAAAGTCCTAGCTAAAGCCGGCTTCTAATGTTTGGGGTTGCCCCTCCACGCTGCTGTTAGCGTTCGGTTCAAACAACAATTCTCTTCGCCCTTTAGGCCGCGACACACTGTGTACTGTGCAATAAGATCCTGGGCACCGAAGCCCTAATGTACTCAACCAAGATGGCGTCAAACGCTCTCGTCATGGGCGCCAGCAAGCGGGGCTGGAGCAGAGGGACAGCAGCTGGCTGAGAGAGTGTGCTGGGTGATGGCGACCTCTGCTGGACGGAAGAACAGCCGGTACAGGTCAGCTGTCGAACGCCGGCGAAGCCTGGTGGTTGTCAGCCGGCTCTGGGTCGACGCGCGACGATACTCTCTGGGTCCCAAACAGCCCAACTGCTACACGGTTATACTGTTGCGCAACGTGGCTGACTATACCACCGGTCTCTTCAGCGCCTCGTGCTCGGGGTACACTGGAGTCAATATAGCCGTTAGCAGCATGCTACTTATACCGTCACGCTGCTACTATAAACCGCTACCTAAATGGACATTAGTCTTTGGGTTCAGTTTCTCTTACCCACGCACTATCACGGATACTCCTAGGATAACCCGTCACTAGCAAGTATGTCTCGTAACCCGTCGCTCGCTCCGGCGGGGCTCTCTGGTGGTTCTTTAACGGGGCTATTCCAAAGCACCTCCCGTTGTAGCTGCGACTGTTCATGGCTACATCCCAAGCTGAAGAGCTTCCGGTTCTTCCCGCATCTAGGTGATTCCCTCTTCCTCGCTGCCTGCCTCTCTCCCGTCCACTCTCTGCCTGCCACCGCCCCCTGCTGGTACCGCCAACTAGTCACACAGGGAAAATGATGGGTGAATATGATCCAGAAATACTGTTTATAATCCATATTCCAGCCGATAGAAGAAGGAAGAGCTCACGTCATTGTTCGTGAGAATATCAATGGAAACTAGTCTTTGTGCACAAAGGGGAGATAAAAGGCAAGTCAGCACTTCTGAATAATAGGCATATTTTCAGGGTGCTACATTTCCCCCCACTTTGAACTTGCTAAGTCCTCTGCAAGTTAACCCAATGAAACACCAACCAACGCATGCATGAAAACGGTCCTGAAACCAACAGTTTTACACATAGATCGACAATCACACATTATGCTAACAGTTTCACACACTCCTTCATGAATTGTAAACACTGTTCAACAAACACACTCTTCAGCTCGTAGTCCTGGCGATACATGGCGGTTGGCCGACCTCTGGTGCTCCTCTGGGGCCGGGTTGGTTCGACTCCCCCCCCCCGTCTTACTCCGCGTCAGATCCTTCCGTGCCTGTTGGTGGGTCACTGACTACGGCCTCTCCCTCTGGGGCCATCGGTTGGCCGCCAGCGGCCCCCTCTTTGACCTTAGTCTTTGCCGTCCTCTCCCGAGGGGTCCGACTCCACCTCCCCTCCCTCGTCCGGCGCATCTTCAGCGACGACCCGAGGGGCCCGGGTGGGTTACACGCCCTGGGACCCGGTTCCCGAGGCTGATAGCCGGCGGGCTCCCCGTCTGTCCCAGACGAGCTCCACGAGCACGTAGGAGCCCTCCGGCGGACCTGCGCACGCCCTCCCCGATCGGAAGTTGGGAAGGAACGGGGCTTGAGCTGGTCCCGATATACAGTCCTCTCCGGGCCTCCTTCTTCGGGCCGGACAACGAACACCGGCGTCCCCTCGTGGCTCGGTGTAACCACCGGATAGGGCGTAGGTTCCCCCCTGGACTCTCGGTCATGGATCCGCTTCGCTGTGGCTCCCGCGGCCTCCGCAGCAGCCTTCAGTCGCTCCTTCTCCGTGGGTAAAGCCTCTGGTTCTGACCGCATCGGGATGCGGGTCCGGGCGCCAGCGCTTCCGTCAGGCCGGCCGCAGTGGTATCGAATCCTACGGCACGCTACCACACCTCCCCCCTCAGACCATGGTCTGGCGGTCGCCAGGTCGGACGACCCGCCTGCTGCTGTGTGGGTGGCGTCCTGTACTTGTCGGGGCGGAACCTCACCGCCTGGTGCTTCCGTCGGGCGTGATTCTCCCATCGCGCGGGGGCACTCGCGGCCGATATGGCCGGGCTGTTGACAGGTGTAGCAGATCAGTCTCCCATCCTCGCTCCGGCGGGGTAATCTGCGCGGGGTAGAGGGCCCGTCTCCCCTCCGTCGGCTTCCGGCGAACCCTCTCTGGGACGTGTCTCGCTCCTGTTGACACGCCTGGAAGAGCTGCTCCAGGCGCGCGCCCAACCGCTCCTGGCCGGCGAAGAGCTGTCGGATAGACTCCTGGAGTGCGGCTATGTCCAGAGGTGGCTCGTGTCTTTCCACGACGATGCCGCGTATCATGGCCCGGGCGGCACCCCTTGTGGGGGGCAGGACCATCTCCTCTTCGGACCAGTCTATCGCCGCCATCATCAATTCGAGAAACGTCCGCTCCCCGTCCTCCTTTACGTACTTCCTCATCTCCCGTCGCAGCATCCCATCCCTCAGGCCTAGCACAAACTGCTCCTGCAGCTGGGCGGCAGGATCCGCGACTTGTCGGGGGTCTCGGCCCTGTATGCGACGCATCCGCTCCTGTAGGTCGTAAGCAAACTCTCTCACGGTCTCGCCATCTATTTGTCGGCGGTCGAGGAACTCTCCCAGGCGGACACTGACCGGGGTCTTGTCTCCGTACGTCTCCTGCAGCAATCGGAACACGGCGTCCGGCTCTGGGGCGGCCCCTTCCATCACGAAGCGCACCGTCCGTTTAGCTTCGCCTTTTAGATGCTGTTGTACGAACTCCGCCTGTTCGTCGCCGGGCACTCTGCTGATCCGGAAATGCGCTTTCTTTTTTTTTTAAACTTTGACCAGTCAGCTGGTTCTTTTAGCGTTTATCGCTTTTTCATCGCATTCATACTTGGTCAAGTTCGACCGACCGAAGCAGGCTGAAAGGGTTCAGATGGGGGGGAAGACACTCTGGGAAAGGCACGGCTGCCGTCCGGGATTCGAACGCGCTCAGCCCCAGATCCGTGACGAGCACGGTTGTCCACGGCGCTGAAATAGCACTCGCGGTACGTGGTGAGCTACTGGAGCTCCCCTGGAAATGCGCTTTCATGTCTCGGATCCAGTCCTCCACCAGCGGCTCTCTTCTCTCTTTTCCCCCTCCGAACTCGCTGCACTTTCGGTCCCGTTGGACATACACGGTCGAGGGGCCCGCGCGGGATTCGCGGCCTCCCCTGTCGAGGGCGGCTTCGGTCTTTTCCAGGGCCAGCGCCTGTCGGTCCAGGAGGCCGGCTTGTGTGTGGGCTCTGTTCGCCAGGGCCTTCACTTGTGCTGTCAATTCCTCCATGGTTTCGGCCTCCTCTTTCTTTACCTCGGGGCCGGCATCCTGGCCGTCTCGTTGCTCTTTTAGGACCGCCTGAGTGTAGCGCTTCTCTTGGAGTGCCTGTTCAGTCATCTCTTTCATCGCTTCGGCTTGCCGCGTCAGTAGTGCTGCCTGAGTCCGACACTCCTCCTGCAGCTCCTCAAACTTCGCCACCCTCTCCCGCGCGGCGCGGGTCTCTGCCCGTTGCTCCTGTAGGACCGTCTGAGCGTAGCGTTTCTCTTCGAGTGCCTGGTCGGTCGACTCCTTCATCGCTGCGACTTTATTAGTGCCGCCCGAGTCTGACACTCCTCCTGCAGCTCCTCAAACTTTGCCGCCATCTCCTGCTCGGAGTGGGTCTCTTTCCCGGACATCGTGGGTCTCTCTACGGGTCTCGGTCAAGGGAGTAAGTTAGGATGTTGATCCTGTTTGTGACGCCAAATGTAGCAGGGTGGATTATCCCTTCTTCGTGGGAACGGTTGCTGGCAGTCACAAGGTAGCTGGACACAGTAGAGCTCCGTCTGACTGCACCCTCGTCTTTGGGCCTGGAGCGTCAAACTGGGACCCGGTAGTGTTGTGAGTTTTGCCCATTCCTAATGTTTAATCTTTATTTAAAGATTTATTTCACATCACACAAATAGATCAATTCAGTCCGTATTAAGTTATGTTGTGTTTCTTTGTCAAATGCAGACAAGAGTAAAGAAGCAAACCTTATCAAAACAGCAGTCAAAGTATATATTTACAGCACTACGTTTGTTTAGCAATGATTTTAAGTGTTATTAGCTAAATATGAGCTTGTAAAATATCTCTGCACATTGCACCGGAAAACGGATGATTTAGACGGTAGGACTTCCTGCCATAATGAAATCGTTGTAGTTCAGAGAAAGAGAAGACCCAGGGCTTTCGATTTCATAAAACTACACTACCCAGCTTAGGCCAGCCAACAACAAAATGTACTTATTGAAAAGTTTTGACTGAAATATCGTGTTTATATCTCACAGCTCGAACAAACCTCAACGCTATTGGCATAAAATACAACGTATATTGGTTCTTTCTGTGAACGTTTAGGGAGAAAACACGTCTCAATCTAATAAGCAAATTGCGCTTATGGACATTATACAAAATTATACTCTATTTACAGTCGATTTTATTCATGGTATTTGTGCCTGGTGGTAGTAAATCCATATTATATCTCTGCCATTGGAAAGAGAAGATTTGGCCCGATCCATAGATGTATGACAGGGTCATCTTCGACAGCAATTTTAAATTCGACAAACAGGTCAGCGCCGTAGTTAAAAACAGCTTTTACCACCTTAGACTCCTGGCGAAGACAAAGGCATACCTCTCCCAAAGTAACCTAGAGACGGTGATACATGCCTTTGTCACCACTCGCCTCGACTACTGCAATGCTCTGTACACGGGCATCGACAAGTCCCTCCTCCACCGCCTACAACTGGTGCAGAACGCCTCCTCACCAAAACAAGAAAACACGAACACATCAGCCCAGTTTTGGCCTCGCTCCACTGGCTGCCTGTTAGCTTCAGGATCGATTTTAAATTAACCCTAAATGTTTTTAAATCATTAAATGGCACGGCTCCCTCCTATCTGTCCGAGCTCTTGCACCGCCACACCCCCCACCGATCCCTCAGATCAGCTGACCAGCTGCTATTGGTGGTACCCAGAACCAGGCTCAAGACCAGGGGAGACAGAGCTTTCTCCACCGCAGCGCCTAGATTGTGGAACAGCCTCCCCCTCAGCGTACGGACCGCCCAGACCGTGCCGGCTTTTAAATCACTCTTGAAAACCTACCTGTTCTCCTTGGCCTTTCCCCCTACTTAATCACCACTAGACCCCTGGCCCTTCTATCCTCTTTGTTTTACTGTGTCCTATCAGTTTTTATTACTTTCATTGCTTTATTATGTTTTTAATCTTATACCTTGCATCACACTATTTTGTTTTTATCAACTTGCTTGTGAAGCACTTTGGTGTCAGCTGCAGCTGCAGCTGGAAATGTGCTATATAAATAAAACTGAATTGACTTGACTTGACTCATAATAAGATAATTTATAGGCCTGATATTATATATTCATATTTGATATTGCATGTGTCCGGATGGCAAAATTCAGTACTGTATATCTACAAAAACCCCTGTATATCATCTGCCCTTTGTTCGTTTGCTTAGATTCTTAGTACACTTGATATCAAGACGGTGCTGAATGAGTTCAGTTGCGTCTTTTCACTTTTGGTCAATGTTAGCATGGTGTTATTCACTGTTAACACTTTGATTGCCTAAGGCTAAATTCATGATATACCATCCCTTGCCAGCTCTATTTGTCTATGGAGAAGTTCCCCTTCTTTGCAGGGCTATAACTTTTTAAATTCTATTGCTAGATTGCCATTATTAGGGCCCATTCAAGGTCCTATATGTATTGTTCATGGTGTAGCAACGTTAAACTTTTTCATTCACATATTCATACTAAAATATGGTCTAAGGTATAAGTATGTTTTCATCTCTTTCTGCAGCTTTCTCCAGAACGTGATTTATAGCCCCAAATGCATTATATTGATGATGAAATACAGTTTGATAGCAATCGGCGCGATATAAAAAATTCCAACTGGACGTACTTCTGGAAGTTACTACACGTCATCTGATGTTGACCGGATGGGCGAGGGGGCGTTTATAATTCCGTGGGCAGCGTTATACCATTCATCTAATGTGGGTCATATGTTCATCAGATCAGTTAGTATCGAACGCGGTAATATTACACGCTAAAACTCACCCCTGTCTCCTCGGGCCGTTGGGCGATCAGCGTGGGGTAGACAGTTTTCCATTATGGGATGTCGAAATACCCGGTCCATTTCCAGGTTGTATAATAGTATATACGTCCAAATCATGTTGTTTATCGAGTTATTGGCAACGGATCGCTATGTATTGTGTCGAGCTCGAGTCCCGGGACCTATAGCGAGTGCCCGGAAGTAATATGGGTGATCAACACTTCATCCACATGACTTCCTGTTTGGCGCTTCTGCCGATCGGCCACCAGATGGCGCTCTTGAACCGCTAGAGGATTGAGAGGAGCTCAGAACTGTGTGTGAAGGCTGCAGAGGGGAAATATGATTCCGATCACAGATTTTTGAAATATTGATATTAAAGACGAGTTAGGGCGTCCTCTGCAACTTTAGCATGGCTAGGAAAGACGCCTAAACACGTTTTCGGCACTTAAAGTGTTAAAGATGGAGAAAGAAAACATTATATTATCATTTGGTTCATTAGAATTTGCTCAAGCATAGTAACAGACACAATATTCCTGACACTGGGAATACATTCCCTGAGATCCATAGATGTCCCTACTAGATACAGAGAACATGCAAATGGACCTTGTAGAAGTGGAGCAATCTTCCATTTACTTGGCTATGTACTTTTAGGCAAATTTTCTGAAAATATGGCTAGGGCTTAAGAGGTTAAAATGTACACCAGGGAAGTGATAGGCAAACAAGGGTACACACACAGGGGAGCTAAAAATACTACCTGACCAAACCATCTTACCTGCACAAAAAAAGTGGGGGAACGGGAAAAGTACAAACACAGGGAATACAGTAACTAGGACAATGGCCCAAATGCAAAAGTAGCTAGCCCAACTATACTGGCTACCACAAGGAAGCTGGTGTGGTGTGCAACAAGAACCAATAAATCCACTGTAAAGTTGGTTCCATCAGCCTGTCAAAGAAGATCTGAATGAGTGGAGTATTTGTTCACAGTTCAACATCCAATAGCAACATATACAGAGGAAAATAAACATTAGCTTGGGAGAGAAGAAGTGGAGATGAATCCCAAGCCAAGACGTTCAGCTGGTTCCGCTGTAGCAAGGTTGGACTGGAGGTAGTTGATGTTAGGGTTAAAGAAGAACTGTCGTTGAAGATAGTGGGAGGAACGGGTCGTGTTCAACAAGCATTGGAACTTGTTGTGGATGTTGAGGATGATCCAGATAATGTAAATGAAAAGCTTGAATGAAAATCACTTGTTGAGGATTCATGTGTGTAACTATGCTATTTGGATAAGATGCAGAGAGGGACATTGATAGAAGTCCACAACAGAAAAGGAGGAGAGCTATATGATGGAGGGGCCTTTTGTGCGTGTGTGTGTGTGTGTGTGTGTGTGTGTGTGTGTGTGTATGGGTGTGTGTGTGTGTGTGTGTGTGTGTGTGTGTGTGTGTGTGTGTGTGTGTGTGTGTGTGTGTGTGTGTGTGTGTGTGTGTAGGTGTGTGTGTGTGTGTGTGTGTATGGGTGTGTGTGTGTGTGTGTGTGTGTGTGTGTGTAGGTGTGTGTGTGTGTGGTGTGTGTGTGTGTGTGTGTGTGTGTGTGTGTGTGTGTGTGTGTGTGTGTGTGTGTGTGTGTGTGTGTGTGTGTGTGTGTGTGTGTGTGTGTGTGTGTGTGTGTGTGTGTGTGTGTGAGTGTGTGTGTGTGTGTGTGTGTGTGTGTGTGTGTGTGTGTGTGCGTGCGTCCTGCCCAGAACAATATCCAAATAACTCACTCACTGAGGAAAAGGTGTATTTGCACCAACGGTTTTTTTCACTGGGCATTTTTTTATGTCAAATATTATTTGCTCACACACAGGCAATCTATGATAGTGAGTGAGTGAATTAATGACATTTGTTACGAAGGATCAGATTAAACCGAATATATATATTTATTACTTGAGATATATTGTATAGTATTTGTATATCGTCTGATATCCCTTGTATATTCTTTGTACATATACACGGAATATCCCTTTACCTAGTACAGACCATAATATTTCGTTCTCCTATTGGACAGCGATTCCCTAGGCGCCACGGCCATACCCCCAATGTCTAGTTCAAAGTCACCGCCAAAGACATGCCTCGACATGACCGGCTCTGCGCAGGAATACGAGACAGAAATGAGGCTGGTACTAGATTGTTCACCTAACGTATAAATACGGCGCAGGTGAATACAGCAGTATGTTAACCAATAAGTTGAAGCCTCACACCACGATACAACGTGCTGTGAAGTGGGCCCGTTTTGCCCCAAAATAGAGCCTTGAGACCGCGTGCGAATTGATAGCTGAAGTGTCAGAGTTTAATGCTGTATCGTCGAGTTCGACCTATTCTATTATTTAAGTAATAGTCTATTATGTATAGTGTATCGTGCGGCTACCGTTCTACAGTGACCAGCATTACCAACGCTTCCTCGTACCGAGCTAGTGTGCTTATCCAGGCTGGGCGGCTTAACCTGGTGCCGTCATCCGAGGAGCCCTAGACGAGAACCGTGTGGATATGTACACTGGATAACCTACACCGGCGACTACAGAGCCCTTTTCGGCTGGATTATATTTGCTTTGGTCCTGTAGCTGATGGAGCGGAGAATCGTCTACACCCACAATTATGTGGGATTTACCCTGTGAGGAGCAACGTCGAGCCCGCCTCTAGGACGCCTGAGGCTGGCTAGCTTTCTTCCATGCGGCACTGCATACCGGAGAATAGCTGTTGTTCGTCTGCGGATCAAGAGATTATTGCACTGTCTCCTGTACCTGGAGTCTCCTTATTCCTCGTTGACCCAGACTTTCGTTACCGACAAATCCTCTCCCCTGCTGGCCTACAACCGGAGGGACCCTATTAGTATCTCCAGCTGCCCTACTAGTGTACCATATATATAATTCTTATGATACAGGTGGTATTAATTATCTCCTGCGTAATATGCTCATGGACTTACGCTCTTGACCTATTCATGCACATTCTTCGCCTTACAAGCGCAACTCTCAATCTTGATAAGTAAAGTAATGTAAGATAATCTTCGTGCTGCTAATAAATATTCTTCTAAACGAGTATTTGTGTGAAACCGTGTTATTGTGGATGTGTTCATCTCATATACCTGTGTACTGTATGGCCAGTAGTAATGTACATAAGTCAGTAGTGGTTTAATGATACCATACTTATTCAATACAGTCAGGGAATTGTACCCCTCAGTTACAACATTGTTGGTCATAAAACATAGCTACCTCCAAAAAGTTGAATGTTATCATACATTTCATTTGGTAGGATTGGTATAGGAGTACCGCCCTTACAAAAAAAGATCATGGTATGTTTGATGGTCATTTTAGTGTAACCGTCTGTAGTGTGGTAGTGAAATGGTTAACCTGATGTAGTGTCATAGTGAAAGGGTTAACCTTGAGTAGTGTGGTAGTGAAAGGGTTAACCCGTTGTAGTGTGGAATGTTAAAATGGAGATAATCAACCCATCCCAGTATGATGATTAAAAACCATGTATTGCATTTGAATAAGAACACCTGTGGCACCAGCCCAGCACTCACTGACTGAGTTCCCATACACATGTTCGAGGAAAAAAAGGAACTTTTTCATAACGTGGCTGGCTTGAGGTATTAAAATATTCTTGCATGCTGCCAGCCATTCGTATCTCTGCCTGAGTACCAAAGTACATTGTTTGTCCAAGACGGATAGATGAATGGAAGGCTGGAGTATGGGGTCCTGCGGTGGCTCACCAGAGGCCTAGAGACAAGGGGTTTGTGCTGTCATCATAGACAGCCCTGTAAGGTCCAGAGTCCTCCAATAGGCTCCCCCGTCGCTTCCAACAGCCTCTAGCACCACTATGGCAGCACCCTCTCCATCACTGTCTGGCCCAGGGCAAGCCGCGGAGGCTCCTGCAGAGAGCGTGCTGAGGGAGAGGGATAAAGGCAGGGAATGAAGAGGCAGAGACATCTCCCATAGGGTCTCCAGAGGCTGCGCACATATCAATCACTCTACGGGGGAAGTGTCTAACTCCGATGGACGCAATATCCCCCTGCGACTCAATGCGCTTCCCTCCCACCTCCCCCACCCTGCGCCACCACCTCTCCACCCCCACACCTCCATCGGCCTTAGCTCCCTCTGACCTCGGCTTGACTCCCTATTTATGACCTGACAGAGCTACTCTGGACCTTCACCTCCCCACCAAAACCTCCATTGGCCGATTGTCCATCAGGTGGCCAGCGGCCTGTGTCTTTGGCTGAGGTTTATCTTTGTTGTGAGTAGGTTGTGAGTAGGGGGAGGCCTGTCACGCCTGGCAAAAGGAGGACCACACAGTCTGAAATTGGGTTCAGCTGTGGAGTACAGGGAAAAGGAAAGGTATATGATGAGGATTGGAATTGCTCACATCAGAATCGGTAGCAACAAAGAGTAAAAGCATTAAAGAGGAGACGGGAAGGGAGATCACATGACTGGATAGGTAGGGAATTGTATGGTAGGATAGGATTAGGTCTTTGAAAGGATCACCCCGCTCACGACAAATGAATACACTAAGGTGCCATGCGACCACAGAGCCAAAGAATACCAGGGGACATCATTATCATTTTAATGAAATTGGGACAGAGCTCTGAGCTATGACATCCTATCATAGGAAAGACGGCTCTGCACACTTAGGTCCATGCAGGTTTCTTTAATGAAACAAAAACCTTCATCAGGGCAAACAGTACAATGAACTAGGCCCACATAGTACTCAAGTGCAATCAGTATGGATTACACCTGTGTTGTGTGTCACTCTTCAAGAATCAAGAATCAAGAGCTTTATTTGTCACATACATACCAGAACATACAGTGAAATACGGGTGGTCATGCCCGCATCGATTGTGCAATAATACAATAATAAAATAGACATAAGATGTGCATGATAAAAATAGACATGCTAGATTCCTGAGAAGGCACTGGTTCCTATGTACACTACTATACAATATACAATTTTAACTCCATCATTATTATACTTAATGTATCTAAAACTATACTATACAAGAGCCACATCTGTTCTTTCCTTAAAGTGACTTTTTATATAGGCCTACCTCATTCATTTAAGTGACTTTTCCATTATTTAAAGTGACATTTTGTTTAAAGTGATTGTTTAAAGTGGTTGCAGCATGAGTGTGTGTGTGTGTGTGTGTGTGTGTGTGTGTGTGTGTGTGTGTGTGTGTGTGTGTGTGTGTGTGTGTGTGTGTGTGCGTGCGTGCGTGCGTGCGTGCGTGCGTGCGTGCGTGCGTGCATGCGTGCGTGCGTGTGTGTGTGTGTGTGTGCTCATGTGTGTGCTCATGTGTGTGCTCATGTGTACTTGTGAGTGGAGAGTCTTTCACACATGGGAAGTGTAGTTCAACAACATCTTCAGTATGTAGTCCTTACCATTCTCCAGATACATACAAACAAATACATTGATTAGATAGGATACAAGGGGATGTATGATTCACATCACAAGTGAGAACAACAACAAGCATGTATAACCTGCTTATACCCTGACACTCGAATGTCAAAATCAACATTTAAACCCATATGATGTAAAGAGCCAGAAACATTCCCTTTGACAAAGCCTTTTGTCTGCGTCTCCTCCTCTTGGCAATTGCACTTGCTCAATACCCAGGACATGAAGGGAGGACATTGTGAGAGTCATAAATGGACTAAAGGCAACAGGGTAGTTGGGATCAGCACGTCTGAAGGAACTTTTGTCTTCACTAATCCTCTGTTTTAAACTACATGTGGTTTTACCAACATAAACCTTGTCACAAGGGCATCTTTGTATATAGATGACATTCTTAGTGTTGCATGTAATGAAACCCCTCACCAGGTAGCATTTCCCAGATCTGGGATGTTTGAAGTCAAAGGTTTTATGGGTATTATTACATTGGGGGCAGTTGCCGCATGGATAGTTTTCTGTTTCTCAGAGGTGCCAAGAGGATCTGGCTGGGGATTGTATGGATACTGGCTTTGACCAACCTGTTGTGGATGTCTGTCCCTGTCTATATACTAATAATGGTGACTTGTTGAGATAAGAGACTGTATAGGATTGTTAGTAACTGTCTAATTGTACATATGACTGTTTACACTAGTAAACGGCTCAATACACACAATTGTTAAGGGGATGCAGACCAGATAAAGACTTTCGTCTTGTTTACATCAGGGTCCCCCATTTTCAATTCATCATAACATATGACATACATGACATACAGATAGACAGTATTCAGTATACATTCACACTCTATTACTTATGCAACTCATATTCACTCCACAAACTGAAATATACATACATTGTTGAATGAACAGCCTATTTCTTGAAGTTAGACTCTCCTCTAAATTGTAACCCCCCCCCCCCCCCCCCCCCCTCTATAACAGAATTTTTGGATGTTACCCGGAGTGAATTGTTTCGTGCTTTAAACATGATTTGTGCAGTCTTAAATTCAGCCAGGTCCCAGAGTTTCATGGCATGTGATTTAAAAAAGAGTATGTTCCAGATATCCTACCTTATTGATAATCAAATCAAAATCAAATGTATTTGTAAGGCCCGACAACACACGTTAATGTCCCTTCAGGCCCATGTCCCTTCAGGCTATGGATTTGCGGTGTTTTCCAGCTTATACAAAAAATATAAATATTATTTTGGAATATTGCAACTATACTACACAAAAACGTGAGTACACAAGTTCAACTCATGTGCCGCCCTATGTTACTCATTAGCACTAAAAGTGATTTTTCTTTATTGTGTACGAAACTTCAGAATGTTATCTTTCAAAAGAGACCAGGCTTATGCATGTGCTATAAGCATAAAGTATAAAGATAAGCTTTGCAAAAAAAGTATGCAGTCCTCAAGTTCAAGTAAAAAAAAAATTGGCACTTTTCTGGGCGCATGTTATGTTGTTCAATTTGGGATATTGCAACCACTGCAGAAAAATCTGAGTACACAAGTTCACGTTCAACTCAAGTTCAGACCTATATGCTACATGCTAGTCTATTTCATTAGCACTAAAAGTGATTTTCCTTTTTTGCATTAGTAACTTCAGAATGTTATCTTTCAAAAGAGACCAGGCTTATGCATGTGCTATAAGCATAATGTATAAAGATAAGCTTTGCAAAAAAAGAATGCAGTCCTCAAGTTCAAGTATAAAAAAAAAATTGCCGCTTTTCTGGGTGCATGTTTCCAATCATATGTTAAAACAATAAAGGCATCTTTGAGTAAACTTTGAGTAGAGATTCAAGATTCAAGAGGTCTATTCATCACATACAGTACAGTACAGTACACAAGACATAGTGAAATGAAGGTGGCCATGCCCGCTTCGATTGTGCAAAGTATCATTAAGTATCTCGAGGCTGGGGCCAGCATGTCCTCTTTTTTGGAAATCAAAATATGGTCACCCTAGGGTATGCACATTGAGGGGGAGAAGCGTAGACCTGAAAAAAATTGTGCAATGTGCAAAACGGGGAAGTTTACCCAACCGAGATACAGAAATCCCGCAGACAGAGTAGGGGTACCACTTGCACTAGTTGACATGGACCTTGTCGGCCCAGTAAGCAACGAGTCCATAGGAGGTTTGACAAAAAAGAGTGACATACTCCAGGCCACGGAAAAATTCCTGGCAGACGTAGCTCTTTATGGTACAGTAAGATGTTTGAGGTCCGACCACGAAACCGAGTTCACAAACAGAGAGTTCCAATCACTGTTGGGAAGGTATAAGATAAGACACAAGACGTCACGTCCATATCCCACACACCAGAGCGGGGTGGCAGAGAGGGAATGGCACACCCTTTCCGAAATGGCTAGATGTAAGCTAGCAGATAGTAACTTACCAAAGAGCCTGTGGCATTATGCGGTACAAGAAGCCGCTTACACCAGAAACAGGTGCTTTAATAAGCACTCTGGCACCACTCCATATACAGCGCTGACAGGAAAGAAGTGTAATCTAGCCAGAATGCACCGATTTGGATCAGTGTGTTATGTGTACTTGCTGGACAAGGGAAAACCCAAGTCCAAGGATGTTAAAGGATTTTTCGTAGGACACGACAGAGGAAGTCCTGCTCTCCTAGTTTATCATCCCGGTAAAGGGATAGTGCTGAAACACATGCTAGTCAAGTTTGTCACGAAGGCAACCTGTGAGGGCGAGACACAGACAGAGGAGCCAGAGCTGGACTCCAGAACAAGGTGTGTAGAAATAGAAACACAACACCCCAGTGTACTCAGTACAGTTGCGCAGACAGAGAGTCAGCAACCCCCAGAGGGCGATGACGAGAAGCACCTGAGGGTGACGTCAAGCACCTCAAGCAGTGGGAGGTATTCCACAAGGGAACACAGACCCCCAGAACGTCTGACAGTCTATGCCAGGGAAGGGAGTGACGAGGAGGACAATACACCTATCCCCGTTGAGCACTACTACAGGGTAGTCAGTGGGGTATACCCAACCTTTAAAGAGGACACAATTTCCCCCGAAGAGGGCATGCATACAGTGGGAGGGAAAATGGATGTATCCAACCAAGTTACTAGAGGGCAGGCAGTCAGTGGGAGGGAGATGGGGGTATCCAATCCAGGAAGGTATTGAAGACCACGGTAAATACAAAGTATGGTTCATAGGAAATGTATTGAATGCTGAAGAATTTAGCCATATATTTGGTCCCATGTTTAAGTACAGAGGTGGATGAGTTGCCAGGTTTAAAATGCTGAAATTGATCATATGTTTAACCCCATGTTTAAGTACAAAGGTGGGTGGTTTACAATGTTAAAGTACAGAGGTGATCTATGTTTAAAAATACAGAAGTGGAGGATTTGATCATCGCTCCAGACCACAAAAGAAAGAACTAGGCATGTTAAACCATTTTATATGTATGGACTTCGAACAGTCTGTCAACTGTGTAAAAATATCCCAGAAGAGATATGGGGGAGAAGGTCCTGAGATGTTTTGACTGAAGTAAGAAATGTATAGATAAACTGTGGGTAACTTCATTCTGTTGGACAGCCTGTACTCGCCCTGACCTATGTTCTGTAGTGAGTAAGAATGTCATAGTATTCTTTTTGTTGATCCCACAGAGAATCATTGAACTACGTCAAAAATATGTTTTTCGTTATCCCAGAGGTGCTGCAGATGGACAGCGATTTTTCAGAAAAGACAGCAAAGGCTTAGAGCCTACAGGGATACTATCAGCCTGTGAAGCTGAGTATATATCTCTAGCTATGACAATGAAAATGTGTTTATCTAGAGCAACTGCTCGAAGTGATGAAGATAAGGTTATGAATGCATTGTTCAAGATGCAGTAGGTAATTGAAATATATCGTCTCTACCAAATATGGTGTTTTTGAAGAATGGGCATTCTGTCTAAACCGTTTAAAATGATGAACATTGTGTATATATGGAGACTGTTGTTTATAAGGACAACCAGGGGACCATTGTGATTACTAGGAACCTGAGGTGTCAATATAGATGTAAACATGTCATTATAAATAATATCATCTCATCAGGTATGCCATCAGATAAGAAAGAATGACACCGGTTTACTGTCCAACGGACAACAGAGTAATAGATACTATGACGGAACCTGTTTTCAAATTAAAACTGATGTGATTTGCAAGGGTCATGTTTAATGTGAAGGTATTGAATGTCATACCCTATGGATGCTTTTGATTTTATATATATTATTTTCTTTGTTAAAATGTTTTTCCAAGAAGTCAGCCGGTATACTAAAAAGTGGGAGTGTTGAGATAAGAGACTCTGTATAGGATTAGGTTAGTAACTGTCTAACTGTTCATATGACTGTTTACACTAGTAACTGTTTACCTGTGTAGACAATTGTCTCCACCAGTGATTGCCTTGGTGCATATATATCTGTCCCCACTGGAGGGCGCTCTGGGCGTAGCCACCCAGGTATTCTACCTTAGGGCAACTATAAAAGGAAAGGTGCCCACCCCTTTCGTTCTCTCCTCCAACGTCTCTCAAAGAGAGAAGAGTGTTGTACAACTGCTGCTTATATGTGAATAAAAGAAGCCACGCCAGTTCAGGCACAAGATAGAAACCATGCCTTTTGACCAGTGGCGTTGCGCAATATGTCGGGGCCCCCCCGCAGGTCAGACCATGAGGCCCCGCCCACTCCCCTAAATTAATAATAAAGTGTGAACATTTTGCTTTTTTCCCCGCCGCATAGGGGCAAATTCGAGACACATATTCGGTTGCAAAAAGGTGTCCCACGGTCTCCTCTATGGCCGTGAATATTTTCACGCGGATCGGAATCACGGCACGCCCGTGGGACACTTTTCCGTTTCGGCGAGTTTATTCCACGCTTTCGGCTTTCCTTTTCTAAGCATTTTCGGGGCTACATGTGAATGAGTAAAAGTTGCGGGACGCCCAGATGTACCCATGTAGCCCATAATAGGCTCACTTAATACAGCGTTTTTAAAATCACGCGAAATGTTCAGGGTCGCGAGCCGACCTTTTCCCCTAGTTTTCGATGATGGAAGTGATTTAGGAAAAGCTTCGACACGCCGAGAGGTACCCGTGTATTTAATCTCGCAAGGATCGGGGCGATATTCGGCCCGTGGGAGCACTCGCGAATCATGTACTAAAAAATCTAAGAGGATAGTCTACAGTGGGGGCGGGGCCCCCTAAGCTCCGGGGCCCTCCGCTACGCCACTGCTCTTGACCACATTATTGTCGCCCTAAAGTGAGTTCTGTTAACATGACTCCTTAAATTTGTTAGTAAGTGACGGGTCATTAGAAATTAGATTCCAGTGTTTCATGTTGGTGTCTTTGACCATATTATGCTTTAGGAGTAGGGCAGTGATTCTTTATCCTTTACACTGTTTTTTAATAGGTGAGATTGTGGTATTCAGAGTGCAATATTAGACACCTCATCAATACACAATACAATACAGAGTAGCCCCTGGCCTGAACTGTTATTTCATATCAATAGCCCTCTCAGTAAAGTCCTCAGTAGAATGGCAAATACGTTCCACCACCCGATTCCAACACTTCCAATATCAGTTTAGTATACTCTACAGAGGTCAAAGTTGTAGTACAGTAAATGTAGTAAACTGGCATGATAAATGTAGGAAATTGGTACGCGGTGGTACACTTGACTATGAAACCTCAAATGACTGCGGACATGCCCCACATAGTCCGGTCCGCTCACAGTAGGCCCGACTCTGTGGTGGCCTTAAGATGTCACGCTAAGATGTGTACTGTACATTCTACAGTATGACTTACTATGGGCAGCGCATACAGTACCTGCAATCTCCTAATAAAACAAGTCATAGAATAATATAAGCCTACTGCAGGTGGCCAGGAGCGCGCAAATATTAATACAGTCTATTCCACTATAGCAGGGGTCGGCAACCTGCGGCTCCGGAGCCGCATGCGGCTCTTTAGACAATCAGCTGCGGCTCCCTGGCCCTCTTATTTTGGAGATCGATGTCATACTGTGACACTGAAATGAAAAAATATTTCATCAACTAAAATATTTAGTCAACAAAAATATTTCATCAACTAAAATATACAGTATGTCACACCCCGCGCCTCTCCCTGCCGTCTGCAAGTGGCTAATCTTGAGTTTCCGACCCCCAATAAGCTAACCATGGATAAATCCAAAAAAAGGAAAGTCTGAGGAAAATAGAGGGTTTAATTCAGCGTGGACAGATTAATTAGCTTTCACGACTAACGATGCAGGCTTAGCCTACCTGTAGGCTATGCCTGATATGTGGTGCGAAATTTGCGAACAACAAAAAATGTACTTTTTATTTTATAGATTTTCCACAAATAAGGGAAGGACTCAAATATACCTGAATAGTTCAGGGTTTTATTTCAAAGTCGGTCTACAGACACCAGTGTTTTGTCTCCTCTTCTGTGTTTTATTTAAAAATAGGTCTACACAGCCAGTATTTTGTTTCAAGTTTCAAGTTTCAAGTTTCTTTAATAGTTGTCATACAGAAGTACAGAATACTTTTGTACAAAATGCTTCTTACTGTTGCGCTCCAGAGACTGTGCATGACAAGATAAGTATGAAATAAAAACATAGTAAAAATTAGAAGTAAAAAAAGAGGTCACAGTGTTCAGTTTAGACATATGTACAATGTTCGTAGACGTAGTTACCATACAATATACAATACTGTGCAGTGTACTAATATACAATGCTATATACAATGCTATATAGTGCAAGGCATAAATGGACGAGGTGCAGTTTAGGTACAATTCACAGTAGGTGTACGAGTTGTAGTGCAAATCCTTTATCAATAAATATAAAGTGTAAGTGTGTTTGTGTGATCTAAAGTGTGGAGAGTGGGTGCTGCGGTGTGTTGTTTGTTTGAGTGAGTGTGTGCGTGTGGGTGTGTGTGCTGTGTGCATTTGATGGTTGTTGCATAGTGATTATTGTTCGTTTAGCGATTATTGTTCGTTTAGCAGCCTGATGGCCTGGGGATAGAAGCTCCTTCTGAGTCTTTCTGTGCTCGCCATAAGACTCCGGTATCGCTTGCCTGACGGCAGCAGTTCAAAGAGGCAGTTGTTCGGGTGGCTCGAGTCCTTAATAATTCTCTTAGCCTTCCCCTTGCACCGCTTGTTGTAAATGTTCTGGAGGGTGGGAAGCCCCCCTCTAATTGTGCGTTCGGCTGAACGTGTCACTCTTTGTAGTCTGCTACGGTCTTGTGCAGTGCTATTCCCAAACCAGGAGGTGATGTTGCCGGTCAGGATGCTCTCTATTGTACATGAGTAGAAGTTCCTAAGGATCTTCTGACTGACTTGGAACTTCCTTAGGCGCCTGAGGAAGTAGAGGCGTTGTCGTGCCTTCTTCACAACACTGTCAATGTGTGTGGTCCATGTCAAGTCCTCGGATATGTGGGCTCCGAGGTACTTGAAACTGTTCACTCTCTCAACTGGTGCCCCGTCGATGCTGAGGGGGCTGTAGTCCTTGACCCCCGACCTCCTGAAGTCCACAATCATCTCTTTTGTTTTGCTGACGTTCAGGGAGAGGCAGTTCTCCTGACACCACTGTGACAGGTTCTCTACCT
The DNA here is from genome assembly GCF_963971535.1 of Notolepis coatsorum. Taxonomy (NCBI): domain Eukaryota; kingdom Metazoa; phylum Chordata; class Actinopteri; order Aulopiformes; family Paralepididae; genus Notolepis; species Notolepis coatsorum. Next base: position 36,945,216 of record NC_140180.1, on the reverse strand, counting down.
CTTCCAGGTAGGCCCTTTCGTCGTTGGCAGAGATCAGGCCCACCACTACTGTGTCATCAGCAAATTTGATGATGGTGTTGTTGTTCCGCTGTGCTACGCAGTCATGTGTGTACAGGGAGTAGAGGAGGGGGCTCAGAACACAGCCCTGGGGGGCCCCTATGTTGAGCGTGATGGATGAGGAGGTGCAGTTGCCGGCTCTTACCACCTGGGGTCTGCCCGTCAGGAAGTCCAGGACCCACTGGCACAGGTCATAGTTCAAGCCCAGGTCCCTGAGCTTGGCTATGAGTTTGGAGGGGACTATGGTATTGAATGCTGAGCTGTAGTCGATGAACAGCATTCTCACATAGTTCCCCTGCCTCTTGTCCAGATGTGATGCTGCTGTGTGCAGCACATGGGCTATGGCGTCCTCCGTGGACCTGTTGGGGCGATATGCAAATTGCAGAGGGTCCAGGTTGATGGGGAGGGAGGAACAGATGTAGCCCTTCACTAGCTTCTCAAAGCACTTCATGGCTATGGAGGTGAGGGCTACAGGGCGGTAGTCGTTGTGTCCTCTTCATAAGAGTTTGAGGTTTTCCTTTGTTATAACAGGTAAACAACATTTTTCTTTTTGTTGCTTTATAATTCCATTAATGCAACAAACTGTGTGCTATAAGTATAAAGTGTAATACATCGCCAATTACTTTGGGTATGCAATTGTCAGGCGTTTTATGCTAAATGTGGGGTATGCTTGGGGATATATAAAACGTTATACACTGTTATCTTCATTTTAAGGGTAAATAGGTTGTGCGGCTCCCCGGGCATTTAATTTTGTGGGAGGGGGGAAAAGTGGCTCTTTTGATAGTAAAGGTTGCTGACCCCTGCACTATAGCTATAATGTGCTGTATGATGACAATACATTTTAATCAAATCTAAATTTGATCAGTTGCAAATTACTTCTGCGTTACCTGTTGAATATGGGGGAGCCTTTCGCTTACGTTTTGCATGTTTGGCGGGGCGTGTCTGTATGCAAATTCAGGTGTATGAGGACGTGCTTTGAGAATGATTGATGTACTTCATTCAGGGGATGGTTTTCTCTTACGAACTTCTAACTAGGTTTTTTTGTTTTGATCCACTTTTTCTCCTCCTCTTTCTATTTTTCTCCCATCCCAATTTTGACTCGTCAATTCTCCCTTCAATTCTACCCTCCCCTATCTCAAACATTGCTAGACCATGCCTCCCACTGGTCGGCTGCAATGTGGACGAAGCCTTACATCACGTGTCCCCTCCGGTACACGAGGAGGCAGCCGTCGCATCTTTTCACCTGTACAGTGCGATCTCTCAGTGGCGAGGAGTAACGCGTGGGAGGCTCACGCTGCCCCTGTTGCTTCCTGATTCTGCTGTACAGGCGCACCAACCGACCTGTAGGAGTCGCTGTCCACAACGTCCGATCCCCACCCACCAGCTTTCCCACCCCTAACACTGCCAATTGTGTTAGTATGAACGACCAGCCAAGCTGGTAGCAACGCAGAGAGCTGGGCTTGAGCGCCTTGCCCACTGCGCCACTTAGCCGCCTAACTTCCAACTAGGTTATAGGAAATGTATGACAATGTTGGTGAATGAGGTGCTACAGTCATCCTTAATAGCACTGACTATATAGCAGAGGCATATCACCAGCTGAAGCTGAAGCTTCTTTCTTTCACCATAGGATCGAGGCCTCTGCCAAGAATCTTCGCAAACTGCATGCTACCATGTCCTCCCTCCTCACTCCCCCCCCACCTCCTCCTCCCTCATCTTTTTCTGCCGAAGACTTTGCGATCTTCTTTGAGGAAAAAGTGGAGAACATCCGCAGCTCCTTCTCCCAACCCCCACCCATTCCAAACGCTGAATCGAGAACCTCATCCTTCACGCTGTCATCTTTCTCTCCCATTACAGAAGCCGAGACCCTGACACTGGTAACGTCGAACCGTCCGACTACATGCCAGCTGGACCAGCTACCCTCCCCACTCCTCCAGACCATAGCACCGGACATCCTCCCATTCCTAACTGCAACCATCAACTCCTCACTCAACTCGGGGGTGGTCCCCACCTCCCTAAAACAAGCCAGAGTCACGCCCCTCATAAAAAAACCAACCCTGAACCCCACCATCATAGCCAACTATCGCCCTGTCTCTCTTCTCTCCTTCCTTTCTAAAACACTTGAACGTGCTGTATCCAACCAACTTACTGCTTATCTCTTACAGAATGACCTCCTAGACCCCAATCAGTCTGGCTTCCGGACTGGCCACTCCACAGAAACGGCCCTCATTGCGGTCACAGAGGCACTTCACTTAGCAAAAGCGAAAGGCCTCTCCTCTGTCCTGATTCTCCTAGATCTATATGCAGCCTTCGACACAGTCAACCATCAGATCCTCCTCGCGGCCCTCGCAGGAATGGGAGTGGCTGGATCTGCGCTGACATGGCTGACATCATACCTCAATGACCGCTCCTACCAAGTGTCATGGAGAGGGACTCTGTCGGCCACCCGCCCCCTCCGGACGGGTGTCCCCCAGGGCTCGGTCCTAGGACCCCTTCTCTTCTCCCTCTACACTAAATCACTGGGTAACATTATCACGTCTCATGGCTTCTCATATCATTGTTATGCCGATGATACTCAACTCTTCCTCTCCTTCCCTCCCTCAGATATCCACGTCTCTGAGCGGATCTCGGCCTGTCTGTCCGACATCTCCGCCTGGATGACGACCAACCACCTCAAACTGAACCTAAGCAAAACAGAATTGCTCCACCTGCCGGCCAAATCCTCCCCCCTGACCGACCTCTCCATCACAGTCGAGAATGCAGCTGTGACCGCGTCGCCGACCGCCAAGAACCTTGGTGTTGTCCTCGACGACCAGTTGAACTTCTCTGCTCACATCGCAGCGACAACCAGAACCTGCAGATTCCTCCTGAGCAACGTCAGAAGGATACGCCCCTTCCTGACAAAAGAAGCCACCCAACTCCTCGTCCAATCAACAGTCATCTCCCGCCTCGACTACTGCAACGCACTGCTAGCTGGCCTCCCGGCCACTGCCACCAAGCCTCTTCAACTCTTTCAAAATGCAGCGGCCCGCCTGATCTCAAACCTACCGAAGTCGGCCCATGTCACCCCACTTCTTAGGGACCTGCACTGGCTCCCCATTGCTGCACGTATCCGCTTCAAGGCCCTCGACCTAGCATACCGTGCGGCAAAGGGAACCGCTCCCGCCTACCTCCGGTCAATGGTCTCTAACTACACACCCTCAAGACCCCTACGCTCTGCATCTTCTGGCCGCCTCAGATCTACTCCTATCCAAGCTCCCGGAGGGTCATCAAAAAGAAGCCGCCTATTCTCAGTCCTTGCCCCACAATGGTGGAATGAACTACCCATCCCAGTTAGGACAGCCGAATCCCGTCCAATCTTACGCCGTCGACTAAAGACTCACTTCTTCAACCATTATCTGAAATGATAAAAAAAAAAAAAAAAAAAAATCTAACCCTAACTAACCTTAATGTCATGCACTTGTCCTAATAAACTAACCTACACTGTAACACGCAACACTTTGATGAACATTGTTACTCAGCTGATAGAGTTATACCCTTCTTGCTGTCTTGTCGCACAGAACTTGTAAGTCGCTTTGGATAAAAGCGTCAGCTAAATGACTAAATATAAATGTAAATGTAAATGAATGATTATCAGTCACTTAGGAAGGAATAATCCCACCACTGACTTCCAAAAGATAATTTGTGATCGCACTAATCAAGCCTTTGAACATAATTTAACTAAACATACATTTTAATACCTGAATAGAAAACATCCCATTACCCCTGTTTTGTATATGCTCCCCAAAATCCATAAAAGTTTGAGTAAACTCCATTTACAGAGGGCAGACCTATTTCTGTTTCTTGTTTATAAACATACCGTGTTCGAGCCAATCAGCAATACCAACTCACGTGACTAAGGCTACGTTTAGACGAGCGTTTTGTGAACAGAAACCGCAAAAGTCATCTTGCGGTTTCACTTTTAATTTTTCGTTTAGACGAGCGTTTTGGGGTGGAATTCTCTGTGCAGACGAGGCTGTAACGACGGAGAACCGCTGTCACACGATTGGCGCATATGTCACATGACGTGCTGTGAAGACCCGCCCTACTCTGCCTCTGATTCGCAGACTGTGGATGGGGAATGTGATTGGACCAAATCAGAGTCACTCACAGACAGTGGGTCCACTCACGCCGCGGGACAGATTCTTGTGTATTTAACCCTTTCACTGCCACACGACAGCCGGTTGTGTGATAGTAAAGGGTTAACCTTCTGTCGTGTGGCAGTGAAAGGGTTAAAAGTACTGCCAATGTAGCCTTCAGGTGATCTCCGTTGATAATAGTCAGACATACTTGCTTTGTTTACGTCTCGGCTACTGGCGCATACCTGCTACCTGTGACGTAAGCAGTATGCGCGACCAGAGCCGTGACAACCCTTTCGTCATCGGTTTAACAGATTTATACGGTTTAACAGTTTAGACGAGAGCGCAAAGCTTTTGCGTTTCTAGGAATTCCACCCTGGAAGGTAGTCTCACTTTTTTCCGTATAAACGAAAGGCACATCCGTAAAAATATTTTTGCGGATTCACCTGCTAGCGTTTCCGTCTAAACGGGGCCTAAGCCTCCTCGGACCTGCGCGAGCTGCTGCGCCAAATGAAGTACAACGGGGCTCTATGGAGGAACCATGACACTCCCCTGACTAAAAAGTTGTTTCAAACGAAAACGGCTGGATGTCATTTTGCCAAAATCAGCATGGCTGTGAGTGAGTCTTTCACCTTTTACACGTCTAGCTTTGGCATGGATTGATTGTTTAGATCGCTAGCATGGCTAACAAATGCAAATATATTGTAGTCCGCCCCGTTGTTCTGACCAGGATTACGTTTCTTTTTGCCGCCTTGATGCGCGCGCACACTGAGTCTGACGTGGACGAGAAACACATCTATAGCTGCTAGTAAATGAGTCACTATTGGAGTCATTGTCCAACTTTGTGGATTACCGTATTAAACCATAATATTCAAAAGCTTCCTGCCTACTGATGTGATAAACAACATCTCTTAACTGAAAGTGCTCCCCAGTGACATTATTCTGGCCACCTTTGATGTGGACCGTTTGTACAGTATACAAACATTTCCCATGAGAGAGTGCTTTCATATGTGATTTGGCATCTCTCATTCATAAACTCAATTTATTCTCATTCCACCAGGGAGAGCACTTATTGCAGGTCAAAGGTACAAGCATGAGTACTAATTTAGCTCCTGGCTATGCCAATTTATGTTTATCAAATGTTTATTTTCAGTAATCCCTTTTTTCACAATATGGTTAATTATTTCAGATACCTTGATGATGCCCTGTGTAACGGTCCCAGACAAGACAATGTGAACAGTGATCTCCTACCTCCCTCTAGTGGTCACCGTCAGATGGTACAGGCCATCATAGAACTGTGGTTAGGGATAATTAATATTTTGTCCTCATTCATATTGTCATGGGCCATCCCATCCCTGCCTTTGTTTGATGTCGTCCCCCTGTCTGGTTGTTGTGTGTGTTATTGCCTTTTGTGTCTTTGTTTTTGCCTGGCTGTGCCAGGTGTGGCTCATCATCGTTTGCCCGTGTATATTAGTGTGTTCTGTCCTCACTTCCTTTGTGGCGTCATACCTCTGTGTTCCCGTACCCAGGGCCGCCTGGGAGAAATGCGAGGCCCTGTGCGAGGTTTAAACGCGAGCTACCCCCCCCCCCCCCCCCCCCCCCCCCCCTAAAAGGTAAAAAAATATATTTTTTTCTTCATACAGTCAACATATTCTTAAATAATAGCGCTGCCCGAGACTGGGCATGATACAGTCAACATATAGCAAGAGAGAGAGCGAGAGAGCGAGAGAGAGCTCCCGTTCTACAGTCAATATACAGTGTTATCGCTGCACAGACCCGGCAATGCCCCTGACCCTCCACCAGAGCAAGGCCAGAGAGAGAGAGAGAGAGAGAGAGAGAGAGAGAGAGAGAGAGAGAGAGAGAGAGAGAGAGAGAGAGAGAGAGAGACACACATTGGAAAGAAACAACCCAAAACGAGAGAAAATTTGCTATTTGGCCCTAAACAGAGAGTACACAGTGGCAGAATACCTGAGACCCAATACTAAGAAGATCCTTGACTAGGTACAGACTCAGCGAGCACAGCCTAGCCATCGAGAAAGGCCGCCATAGGCAGACCTGGCTCCCAAGCGAAGACAGACCCACTGCACACACGATGAGGTGGAAACCGAGCTCCACTTCTTAACAACCTGCCCACTATACCAAGACATATACTTCCCACAAATTTCAAACACCCAAAGAGACTTTGAAAACATGGACAATAACTCAAAACTCCCATACCTACTGGGAGAAATACAAGAATGTGAAATAAAGCCCATTTGAATTGAATAGAGAGAGATAGATAGAGCATGTCTGTGTGTGTTAGAAAGAGAGAGATAGAGAGAGAGCATGTCTGTTTGTGTGTGTGTGTTAGAGAGAGAGCATGTATGCTACGTTAGCTAGCCGGCCCGCTTGGCTCAACATAACGTTAGCCAACATAACGTTAGCCTTAGCCACGTTAGCTAGCCGGCCCGAGAGAGAGAGAGAGAGAGAGAGATATATCCACGGCGGGAATAGAATAGAGTGCATTAAAAACTCACCAAACGTCCAAGAGGATGGAGGCAACCGCGTGGAGTTGACGAAGTTCATCTGCCGAATGACCGTCCTCTTCATCTTGGCATAACAATGCTGCACGCGCTCTCTCTAGGTTAGCTAACGCTAGTTAGCCTTTAGCTAAGCTAGCTACTAGCCGACATCATCATGGCTATCCCGACTGAACCACACGTTAGCACTCGATATTATAACGTAGCTAAAGCTAACTAGCGGTCCCTGCCTTTAGCTAAGCCGACATGGCTAGCCTGACTGAACTGTCTAACATGCAACAACTTTCATCTTCAGTCCATCTGCCGAATGACCGTCCTCTTCGTCTTGGCTGGCATAACTAAGCATAACCTCCAATGCTGCACGCGCGGAATAGTCAAACGCAGCTGACGCACGCCGGCCGACTGTACACATGTAAGTAACCCCTCCCTTCGTTGAAACCAATAGTATGTCTGCTGCAGAGCCCCAGAGCTCCAATAGTGAGTATGTCTGCTGCAGAGCCGCAGAGCCAGGAACAAGTCAGACACATTCTACAAACGTGTCTAATGTGAAATATATAAGCATATAAGCAAAACTAGATTTTAGGTCTGTGATGAAAAAGGGCCTCGCGGGAAGGGGGGCATCACAAAAATAAATAAATAAGATTTTTTATTTATTTTTTTTTGCGAGGCCCCCCTTCCCGCGAGGCCCTGTGCGACTGCACTGCTCGCACACCACCTGAGGCGGCCCTGCCCGTACCTGTTGTGTCACTGCTGTCGTCTTCCTTGCCCTGGTGTTTGTATTGAGTCTTAGTCTTAGCTTCTATCCCCAGGCCATCAGGCTGCTAAACGAACAATGAATGAACACTACACAACAACAACCACCAAACGCACATAGCACACACATCCACACGCACACACTCACTTTAAACAAACACACTGTAGCACCCACTCCACACACTTTATAGCACACACCCACTTTAAACAAACACACTGTAGCACCCACTCCCCACACTTTATATTTATGGATGAAGGATTGCACTACAACTCGTACACCTTACTGTAAATTGTACCTAAAATTGTACCTCATCCCATTTCTGCTTTGCACTAGATAGTACTGTACATTCGTACACTGCATAGTATTGTGTATTGTATATTATATGGTAACTCAGAACATTGTACATATGTCTATACCGAACACTGTGACCTCATTTTTCTTCTTCTAAATTCATGCTATATTATGTTATTATGTTATTTGATACTATCTTGTCTAGCACAGTCTCTGGAGCGTAACAGTAAGAAGCATTTTGTATGAAAGTATTCTGTACTTCTGTATGACAACTATTAAAGAACTTGAACTTGAACTTGAACTTAGTAAGTGATATTAGTATTCCGTTTTTGTGCATCTTTGGTTTTCGTGTAACAGTTCGTGTTTTTCTCTAGTGCCAGTTCGGCTGTGCCTTTTGCTTTTGTTTTGTTCTTGTAATATACTCTTGCATTGCTCCGGTGATCTTCTATTAAAAGACACACTTTGATTTGATTTGAAGTCTTTATTTCGAACATGCAATGAATACAACAAACAATAACAAAAAGCAAAACAACTCAATCTGCATGTTCGAAAAGGAGTAGGAAGAAGTATACACTTATTTAATCCTACCCCTTTTCCACTACTCAAATGAGTGTACTATTTTAAACATAAAAAAGAAGAAAAAAAATATATATATATGCAAAACAAAAAACAAAAACTATATATGTATAAAATAAAATAAAATAGAAAACAAAATAAAAATGTAAACACCCGTGAATATCAAGTCCCTTCCTCATCCCTGTACCTTGTGAACATAATTTCCTTATACATCAGTTTGAATTGTCTCATGTTTGGACATTGCTTTAGCACCACATTTAGACTGTTCCACAGTTTCACTCCACATATCGAGATGCAGTGTTTTCTCATGGTAGTGCGTACGTTTAGCACCTTTAAATTGTGTTCTCCCCTCAGATTATAACCCCCCTCCCTATCAAAGAACAATTCTTGAATGTTTCTTGGAAGTGCATGACTTTTTGCTTTATACATTAATTGTGCCGTTTTAAATTCCACAAGATCATTTAACTTCAATGTCTTTGACTCCAAAAACAATATGTTAGTGTGATCACGATAACCTGCAATGTGAACGATAGGTTATGACTATAACCAAGTTCTGTTAATTAGGGGTGACGCTTGGCATCACTCATGCACTCCCTCGCGTACGTGCACGTGCACTGAATAAATTCCACAAATGTACCTTTAATACCAGTATTAGTCTGACCACACCCCTCATCAGCTTACCTTCATAAGCAGGTGTGTGGTCACCTGCTCTCCTCCTACCCAAGCTTTCACCACAAGGTGAGGTCAAGGGCTGCAGCGGCGTCGGATGCCAAGCGTCACCCCTAATTAACAGAACTTGGTTATAGTCATAACCTATCGTTCTGTATCATTAGGGGATCCGCTTGGCATCACTCATGCACAAAGGGAGGCCAAGCGGAGCCACTGGCCGACAAATACACCCCGCTGAAGGCCCCCCACAACCAACAGAACAGGGAGGGCCGAGCCCCCCCGACCCCCCCTAATGGAGGGCACCCCCCCTATTAGAGGTTTCCAGGGAGGGCGACAGACCCGACCGTGCGAAGAGGCACTCAAGCAACTCAACGCACAGGGTGATCAGACCGTGGCTTGACCCCATGACTACACACACGCACAACCCGCATGCCACCCAGGAACGAACGGAGGGAAACAACCTCGTTACTGCCCCCAGAATCACGGGGTCAAGGGCAAACCCAACCCCGTGGCAAGGCCGTAGCAGCGGAGCGCGAAGGAAGACCCAGACCCACCAAAGGGACTGGACCCCCTGGAACGGGGGCCCGGAGAAGTCCATGATGCCAGCATCAAGACCCCACCAGGTGGGCACTTAGTGACCCCGCCCCCCACATCGCCAGCGTATTCGGACAAAGGCCACTCAGCCGAGCGGGCCCTGTCCTTCCCAACAGTACACCGTCTGGCACACTGACCCTGCAACAGGCAGTCAGCATGGCCGTAAACACACAAAAAAGGTTAACCAACGGAAGTAGGCAGCGCACCGGGGAAAAAACCAGGCAACAGGCTGTTAACCCTAGCCTGGAGACTGCGGACGAGACAGGCGCCAGAAAGGACAGCTGAACACAGCCGCACCGGCGGAAGGGGCGTATGCTGGCGTTGTTGCATGACCAAGCCTCCATTAAAAAAAAACCCACCTAGAGGGGTCGAGGCAGAGAAGGCTGACACGATTGGCAGACGTCATGAACGTGCAGGGGCACCCTCAACCGGTGAACCCGGGAGTTGACACTGCAGCAACACACCAGAGAACCAACCACCCAGGTGTTACCCTATGCGGTGGTTGGTCCCATAACCCCTCAGGAAAAAACCCCAAAACACACCTGCGGCACTGCCGCAGCCCGTGTTCCAGTTTCCAACAGGGTTATCCCGGGCCTATGGGTCAACGAAAACATTACCTCGGACCGGGCCCGGTGATACGGGGAGCACAGGGTCCCCCGAGGAGGCCAAGACCACCCCAACAGGCCCCTCTTCGCCATGCGTAAGAGAAGAGCGTAAAAATGGAAAACCAGCCCCAGCACCCCGTACTTGGTATTCCCAGGAGGTCACCCAACCAAGTACCAACCAAGACCAACCTGCATGGCGGCCGAGATCCGACGAGATCGGGCGCGTACAGGTTGGCACGGCCATAAGCCATTACGACAGTGTAGAATACAATGTACCCAACAAGGGTTCCATAGCGCTCAACCCTGTGACACCCGGACCGACCTAGCATTTTTCCCCCTGAAAAAAGCCCAAGTCCCTCAGGGTACCAGAACAGCAGATCTGCATCCCCGGCGGACAACGGGTTCAACTGATCCGGACCAGCGCGACCAGAACCAGTCCCGTGCCCTAACCACGCCGACATGCCAACTCCAGGAGAAGGGGCAGATATGCGTGTTGATCTTAAACATAAAAAGAAGGCGCCACTCAGACGTTTCGGTGCGAACCGCGCCCGGCGGCCCACCCCCAGGGCGTGAGACCCTTCCACATATGTTCAGATCCATTCCGTTATCATCCCCTGATATGAATGAGAACCCATCGACAACCACACAGGTCGTCGGAAGAGGAAAAACCCCCATCCCAATTGCTTTATAAAAACGCTGTTTTAACCCCAAGCAATCAAGGCGCGCCAGTCAGTTACCAATGTCCAACAGAACATCCTGAGCTAGCACTATGTGTGCGTTGGACATACCCACATCAATAATAGGCTATTTAGACCATCTTATTGAATCCCCAAGACGCCCAGAGGAACGACAAGAGGGGCGAGATGCAACCAACTCCATGAATGAATGAATGAAAACTCTATCCAACAGATTGCAGAAAGGGTACAACACAGTACGGCTCAATACACACAATTGTTAAGGGGAGGCAGACCTGAGAAAGATGTTAGTCTTGTTTCCATCAGGGACCCCCATTTCCAATTCATATAGACACATCCAACTCTTTATAATAATAAAGAAGAAGCATCACCCGTATGAACCCAACTGCACAGCTGGGAGCAAAAAACCCGTTTTCACACGATTTTACATCCAGTCACTCTTTTTAATCAGAGAGTAAGACTAGACCCTCCCACACGAGTCGTAGTCATGAGAAAGACATGCCAACTGTGAGTCACGTGACCAACTGACTCAAGTTACACATAAATCGAGCGCAGCAGACCCGTGAGCCCTACGCTCTAACTCGACACCTTAAGACACCGTAACTCATGGAAGGCGTCGCCATAGCAACACCGCTACGACGGGTGGAAACCCTGCCGGCTCCTGTTTGTAATAGGAGTTTGGCAGGATAACCCTCCCCCCCCCCCCCCCTGCCAAGACATCCTACCGGCTCGGCCCTGACTGGCTCAGCAGAAGAGATCAAAAATCTCCTAAACCAATCAAGGGAAGGGAGGAGGGGTTTATTCGACACCCCCTCACAAAAAAACCCTTCGTTCCCTACACACAGAAAACAACCGTAGCCATTTTGAAAACCTCCGGTAGAATGCTAATGTATAGCGTAAGCTAATACAATGCCCGCTACCCACAAAATGTGAACAGGATTTACAACAAAAAACAAGTTGCATGTGTGTGAATCCTACACCCATTGACTATGTCGTACATAGCAAAAACGCTGACCGAGAGTAACGGCTAGGCCGTGGAACGTGTGTGTACGAGTATTACTGCAACTAACAACACAGCATTGTGAGACACATATACTTAGTTCAAGCAATGGAATAACACCAGTTTCTACCTGCATGTGGAGCGTCAGGCTAATAGAACCCCCTATGACTGAGTGTATGTTGCAGACCTTACTTAATCTCGTAACACAACACGACTCATCTCACAACGTAAAAGTGCAGATTCAAATTTACACAACCCCATCATATGATCTGTTGAAGAAACACACAGTTTGTTTGCCAAAAAACATAGTCCCCCTTATGTCGGGGAACTTTTTATTTCACCAGTTTTTTAAGGCACAAAATCATAGAGGGGCCGGGGAGGGTGTAAAGGAGAGGGGACACAGAGGGGAAAAGTCACTTTCAGCGGCGTCTGCCACCTCGCGCCGCTCGAGTCTTGCCACCCCGAGGAGCCCCGGAGGGACGGTAGTTTACTGTCTGCTGGTCACGACGTTCCCTACCGTCTCCTCCGGTCGTGGATGGGCCGGCGGTAGCAGAATCGCCGTCTCTTCTCCTGGCCTTCTTGGAGGGGCCAGCAGCGGCGGCGGAGGCAGTGGTAGGGACGACGGAGACAGCTCGACGTCGTGGAAGACTTCTGACTCCACCGGCAAGGACGGGAGGCGGAAAATGGGGTTGGAGGATGGATCTCTCCTCTGCCATCTCTCTGCATGTTGAGGTCATCAACCGCAGGGCCTTCCCGAACAGACCAGCGTCGGAGAGGGCGGCCATCAGAAGAGGGGCTCTCTTCTTCTCTGGCACACGGGCCTGCTCCAGCCAAAGATGACGCTGGCCCAGGGTGGCCAGGGCGCGCACTTTCCCCATGGCTATGGCCAGCACCTGGGTAAGGTGCAGGACAGCTCCTGCCGCCTGGGTGATCTGATCGCATTTTACCTCGTTCAGATCCGTGCCGCCCGTCATAATCCCCGATACAAATCTAGCCAGGTGGGCGATGTTAGACGCCGCAGCCAGCGATTGTGTACCAGCGATGAATGACTGGTCACCCCAATATGCCAATCGCCTAGCCGATCTACCCTGGAGGACCGGCTTGCATAAGGGTTCCCACACCATATCCGGACAGAGGAGAGCGGCCATCGGACTATCAAGCCGAGGCACGCCCTCCCCCATACCTTTGACTAACCCCGACACCCGCGTAACTGGTACGTAGGTGGGGGTTAGTCCCATGATGTTGGGAACCGCCTGACCCTAACGAACATAGGCCCCCATTGAGGGGAAAAATGGGTAGACAACGTCCACCCCTCTCACTGGGCGACGCTGCCAGAGATGACCTATGAGATCATCAGGGACAGGAGCAGGCAATGGCAGCGGCAGCGGCACGCCGTTTGCGGCGGCGGCTACCGCCATGAGCTCGGGGAACAAAGCCCACAGTTCCCCCTGCGGACCCTCCTCCACCGAACCCGCATCCCTCACATGCAGCAGGCTGCAACTGGTCAAGGAGCCACAGTCTGATGTGGCCGATAGTAGGGCATCCTGCTGATGAGGCCAAGGTGGTTCCTCGACATCTTCGAACAGGGAGTCCCACGGAGCCATTTCCCCCCCCTCCGGTGTTTCCTGAGGAGGGATACTCTCCTCCACGGGACCATCATACAAGAATCCGTCCGACTCTTCCATGAAGTCCTCAGTTTCCATCGGAAATCCAGAGCCGGACGCATCCTCGCTGGTCTCCAGCAGTTCCCCAAAACCAGGCCGTTCGCGCCTGCATGCTACCATCTTGCGACGTGAACGGGCAGACGCGAAAAGTTTGCGTCGCAAATCCTCCGGCTCCAAGACAACCCCCCGTTTACCAACGGACGATTCCCCGGAACCAGAAGAGTTTGCCTCTTCGGAGAGGCAAACTATCCATCGGTTGTCTCCCGGGCTGGGTCGGCAACCACGAAAGTGGCAACAGCCCAGCACCAGAATGCACGACGGAGGTGGGAATGGAGAACCGCTGGTGAAGAGTAGGTCTAGCGGGTCTACTCTCCGCAGAATACATTATGACCCAAACTTTTTCTTTACAACAGATATGAGAGAAGAAAAAATTAAGCACAATGTAAACTCGTCACAACTCTTTTCAACTAACAACACGTCAAGTGGGGTACTACCGGGCACTTCCTTGTGGTGAAAGCGAGAAGGAGAAGAGCAGGTGACCACACACCTGCTTATGAAGGTAAGCTGATGAGGGGTGTGGTCAGACTAATACTGGTATTAAAGGTACATTTGTGGAATTTATTCAGTGCGCGTGCACGTACGCGAGGGAGTGCATGAGTGATGCCAAGCGGATCCCCTAATGATACAGAACTATCCTTATGGCCCTTTTTTGGAGTATAAAAAGTGGTTGTAGTGTAGACTTATAATTGTTTCCCCAGACTTCAGCACAGTAATTTAAATATGGTAAAACTAGTGAACAGTAGAGAATGTAGAGTGATTTTCTATCCAGAATGTGCTTTACTTTACTCATGACTGAAATGCTTCGTGAGAGTTTAGATTGGACATGTTTTATGTGAGGTTTCCAACAGATTTTATGGTCTATTATTACACCTAGGAATTTATTTTCATAAACTCTTTCAATAATCACATAATTTATTTTAACTTGTACCTGAGTATCCAATCTACAGTTTCCAAACAACATAATTTTAGTTTTGCTCAAGTTCAATGATAATTTGTTTCTATCAAACCATTCCTTCAATTTCTTCATCTCAGATGTGATGACCTCTAAAAGCTGCTGGACATTCTCACCAGAAAAAAAAAGATTAGTGTCATCCGCAAATAAAATACATTTAAATATATTGGATACTTTACATATCTCGTTAATGTACAAGATGAACAGTTTTGGACCCAACACTGACCCCTGTGTTACTACATTTGAGAAGAGCAACCACCGTCTCCGTTCCTCCTGTCATTCCGCAGTTTGGATGCTCATCTGTCAATCCGCATATTGGGTTATTTTCTCCCCCTAATCCTAACAGCCCTGTGTCTTTTTAAAGGGTCTCAAACTGAGTTTTGCCACTTATCTCATCACTATGAGCCCAGGTTTAAAATGATCTGTCGAGTCTGATCCCAAATGTGTGCATTGCCTTGATATGTGGATCAAATTAGACAATGGAAAACTCTGCACCACCCTTAACCAGAAGGAGACTGATCATAAACTCCTTCATTCTGGCTAGCAGTTCACACCCTAAGTCACTCAAACATGGACTACCAAAGAGTCAATTCTGTAGACTTAGACGTAATCACCATTCCAGAAGACTTCACTGAGAAGGCTATTGATATGAAACCACAGTTCAGGCCAGGGGCCAGGGGCCAGGGGATACTCCTCTGAGTGTATTTATGAGGCTTATAATATTCCACTCTCAATACCATGATCTCACCATTAAAATAGTCTAAAAAAATAATTATCTGCATGTTCTCTCATGTATGTTCTCTCCTGCATCACTACCTATACTCCTAAAACATACAGTATATGGTCAAAAACACCAACATGAAACACTGACATCTAAGTTCTAATGAGCCGCCACTTAATAACACATTTAAGTCACCATTATTAGTATACTGTAGACAGGGACCAAACCTCCACAATAGGTTGTTCAAGGCCAGTATACATACAGTCTCCAGCCAGGCCCTCTTGGCACCTCTGAGAAATGGCAACTATCCATGTGGCAACTGTGCCCAATGTAACAATACCCATAAAACCTTTGACTTCAAACGCTCCCTAATTTCATGCACTATTACTGGTCTGTCAACATCCATAAAATGATTCTTTGGTTGAAAGCCCCAGAAACTGACTGGTGTAGCTTAGAAGCGCAATCGTGCCGTTCATCCTCCCTGGCAGCTCTGGTCTACTCTTCTTTCCCTCTCTCTCCTTCCCGGCACTCCTCAAACCCTGTTGTTCTGTCCACTCTAAAGATTTGGATACAGTTTCGTTGCCACTTTAAACTCTGTGCAGCATCAGTCTTGGGGCCTATTAGTAATAACCACCTGTTTGTTCCCTCCACTCTGGACTTGTCTTTTACACGCTGGAACAGACTCGGAATAAATAGTTTCAAGGATCTATATGACGGTGACACTTTCTCCAGTTTTAGCTCCTTGTGTCTCCAATTTGGTCTTCCACGCTCCGATTTATTTCGCTATCTTCAGATACGTCATTTTGTACGTTCACAATTTGACTAATTTCCTAGCCCCCCTCAACGATCAAATTGGGAGAGACTCTTGGGTCTATCACCAAACCAAAAAGGGCTTATATCTGAAATGTATCAAAATACTATGTGCTTGACCAAAGACAAAAGCGCTAAGATGAGATCCAGGTGGGAGGAAGAGCTGGGGGTGGAACTGACAGAGGGGTGGTGGGGGGGAGCACTGGATAGGGTGAATTCCTCCTCCACTTGTGCCAGACTCAGCCTAATACAGCTAAAGGTGGTACACAGAGTACACTACAGCAAAGCAAGACTAGCTGAAATCTACCCAGACTCCAATCCTGCCCGGGGCTTAGACCATTATGGTCCTCGATATTCAATGTGCTCTCGATAGTACTAGATACCACAATACAGCCCTGTCCACTGTTGGCCATTTTCGGCGTACCGGCTGAGCCTCTCCCTATTAAGCCAAACGATACCGACATGTTGGCTTTTGCCACGCTCTTGGCCAGACGGAGAATACTCCTAGCCTGGAAACTGTCTACACCTCCCCCCTTTTCCGCCTGGCTAAAAGATATGGTCTCGTTTCTAAAACTAGAGAAGATTAAGTATGCACTTAGAGGAGTTAACGAAAAATTCTTTAAGAAGTGGCAGCCGTTCATTTCTTACTTTAACAGCCTATCTGTTCTCCCTCCTGACTGAGTGTCTTCCTTCTTTGAGTGATCCTCCCATCTAACCAGGCCCAACAGTACTATGTAATACCACCAGATAACTATGTAGATACTCTATAATTGATTAATGTACCATATCTGACTCAGACTATTTTCCTTTTGTTTATTATTATTATTATTATTATTATTATTATTATTATTATTATTATTATTATTAGTATTATTATTATTATTATTATTATTATTATTATTATTATTATTATTATTATTATTATTATTATTATTATTATTATTATTATTATTATTATTATTATTATTATTATTATTATTATTATTATTATTATTATTATTATTATTATTATTATTATTATTATTATTATAATTTTTTTTTTTTTTTTTTTTATTACATTATTTAATTTGTCTTTGTTATTTTTGTATTTTGTATTATTTAATTTAATTTAATTGTATCATTGTAAATAGCAATTGTTATTATTGTCTGTAATTTAACCTTTTCTCTGGTTGCATGTTATGTATCAGTGGAGGCTGCTGACCAAATTTTTAGGTGAAGCACAAATTATTATATTATATTATATATTAAATTATATTTTTTAAACATCCCCAACGCTGCAACACCCCCATTCCTCCCAGGTGTCAGGCTCCTCATTCGCTTCCATTCATTTTGAGGACCATGTTTAAATATCATACTTCTGAAGTATAAACAAACTATATTGCTGTGACGATTTCAATAACACAGACCATTCTTAGAGTCAATGGTATGCAAAACTGTACATTGGAATATCTAACATGTATTTACCACCTTCCTCTGCACAAGGCCACAGATTGGTTTTATGTAACACAATGAATGAATGAATGAATGAATGAATGAATGAATGAATGAATGAATGAATGAATGAATGAATGAATGAATGAATGAATGAATGAATGAATGAATGAATGAATGAATGAATGATGAATGAAAACTTTATTTAACAGATTGCAGAATGGGTACAATACAGTACGGCTCAATACACACAATTGTTAAGGGGATGCAGACCAGAGAAAGACTTTCGTCTTGTTTACATCAATTCAGTGCCACATACACACAGTCCTCATATCCCTCCTAGTTACACACAGTCATCATTATCCCTCCCATACAATACGCACAACACAACAGACTAACTCGTCTTGCTCAATACTTGTTTATGAGTTTTAAGAGACAGCACTGTAATCTCTCTCAACCAAAGCTCTACTAGTTAACAAAGATCTCCACCTTGCTATCTGAAACACTGACACCATTATCAACCTAATAATATCAACCTGATAATATTGAAACATTATCAATATAACGTTAGCTACCAACTTTAGCAGGGCTCCTAATAACACAAGATACATTTCACTATGAATTGAAAATGGGGGACCCTGATGTAAACAAGACGAAAGTCTTTATCTGGTCTGCATCTCCTTAATAATTATTTGAGCCGTACTGTATATTGTACCCATTCTGCAATCTGTTAAATAAAGTTTTCATTCATTCATGCCTTTTGAAAAGTGACATGGTCGATGTAGGAGTTATGATGCGGTTTCAATTCGGTTACAGTAACGTTACACAAACTGACATTCTAAAGCCAAGAAGACACGACTTACCCATATCGTTGAATAGTGCAGCTTCTCCATGTGACGAGTCCGACTCGAGCCGCTTGCATTAATCCCATGGAAAATGTAAACAATAGTGCATCGCGAGCCAGCTTGTTGCATCAAATTGATGTTTGGCTTTTGTCTCCCGAGTGACGTTAGAACTACTACACTTCGGCTGCGTCCAGGCTAAGCACTGCAGGCTTTCGTTTTACAACGACTGAGATAAAAAAATATATATATCATCAAACGATGCACAATGGAGAGGCATTGTTGTTATTGATATCATCTTCATCAATGTCATCAGCCCTGTTTAGACATTCACAAGACTTGCGTAACGACAAGTTATCTTCCTGAGATAAAAAATTATTTTGAAAACAAGCTCGCTGCAGAGCCACAGTACGGCAGAAGAGAAACCATTATCTGATTGGGCCACAAGGCTGTCAATCATGCTAGCTGCAGAGCCACAGAACAGCCAAAGAGAAACCATTAGCTGATTGGTGGATTGAATGATTGACAGCCTTGTTATCCATTCAATGGCAAGAGTTTAACTGCACAGACCGTGCTTAGATGAAGTTAATAGCCTATTTTGATTCGCTGTTATTTATTATTTATTAACAATGGGTCACACCTGTGAAGTTTTCTTCACGAATAATTACTGCAGGCAATACTGCAGTGCAGGCCTGCTCAGAGCTGGCAATTTTGGCAATTTTTGAAGAAGAAAAAAATTCACTGGCATTTTTTTTACAGAGGAAAACATTTATAATAAAGAAATAATAATAATAATAATAAAAAAAAAAATATATATATATATATAGGTATATGTAAATTTATAATAATTATGAATTATGAGTGAATTTGTATTTCACGTGTTGTCATAGAGAAACCTCCACTGTATGTAACCCTACCTGTTGATTCGTGGGGTGGGTTTGGGGGTGGGTTTGGGGGTGGGTTTGGGGGTGGGATGGGTGGGGTAGATTATACAAAAAAAAGGGAAAAAAGGGTGAATGAATAATTCTGACTTTGTAATTGTACAAACTTGCTTCACCAATAAAAACTTTTGCTTAAAAAAAAAAAGAAAAAAAAAAAAAACATCCCAGATCTGGGAAATGCTACCTGGTGAGGGGTTTCATTACATGCAACACTAAGAATGTCATCTATATACAAAGATGCCCTTGTGACAAGGTTTATGTTGGTAAAACCACACATAGTTTAAAACAGAGGATTAGCAAACACAAATGTTCCATCACACATGCTGACCCCAACTACCCTGTTGCCTTTAGTCCATTTATGACTCTCATACAATTTCCTCCCTTCATGTCCTGGGTATTGAGAAAGTGTAATTGCCAAGAGGAGGAGATGTAGATAGGCTTTGTAAAAGGGAACTTTTCTGGATACACACACTAGGCTCATGTTATAAGGTGGTGTTTTTGTGAGATCCTACTATCTTATAACCTAGGGCCATAGGAACTGCAGTTTATGACCTTCCTTGTGTCTGTACAGTCCCTTTACCCCTTAATATTATTAAGTAATTAAGTAGTTTTGTGTCATTGTTTTTTCATTTCTATTTTCTGACATTGGGGTCATTGCTTTGCATGCTGTGCTTGTTGTATTTCTCACTTGTGCTGTGGATCATACATCCCCTTGTATCCTATCCAATCAATCAACTCTAATCCATACAGCTAATTGCACTACTGTACTCCACTACTGAGTACTACTGTATAATATATGTGGACCTAGTTCATTGTATAGACTGTTTGCCCTGATGAAGGTTTTTGTTTCATCAAAGAAACCTGCATGTACCTAAGTGTGCAGAACCTCCTTTCCTTAATACAGGATATGATAGGGTGTCATAGCTCAGAGCTCTAATGTCCCAATTCCATTACAATGATAATGAGGTCCCCTAGTACTTCCTGGCGGATCTCTTGACAGGCTTACCAAAGAATGAAAAATCTCACCAACCATGTTTGCCATAAACCAGCCCTCACATAATATTGTTAAGTAGTGATTATGGAAAGCATATTGGGGCATTCCTTCTCTCCCCTAACCCCAACCACCCATCTCAAGATTATAACAATGCCTGGTGATGCAAGTTATCTTCTGTCATGATCTGGGATCTACCTCTCCTGCCAGGCTCACACACCTGTTCTTGTTTCCCTGTTTAGTTTACTTGTTATGTTATCTGTTAAACTTTCCTTTTACAGTCCTCCGTCAATGCTAGCGGAGAAGCTCTCTGTGATGCAGCTGGAGCCCGGCTTGGTGGCCTGCTGGATCAAGGACTACCTCACTGACAGACCGCAGTACGTCAGACTACAGGACAGTCAGTCTGACGTACTGGTGAGCAACACCGGCGCCCCCCAAGGAACTGTGCTGTCACCATTCCTCTTCACCCTCTATACCTCAGACTTCTGCCACAACTCAAGCGGGTGCCACCTGCAGAAGTTCTCTGATGACTCCTCCATCGTAAGCTACATCACCGACAACGATGAGGAGGAGTATAGAGCCCTGGTGGAGAGCTTTGTGGGGTGGAGCGACACAACCACCTCCAATCAACACCAGTAAAACCAAGGAGCTGGTGGTGGACTTCCGGAGGGGCAAGAAGAGGCACCCCCCATTCCCATCACCATCCGAGGGCATGAGGTGGAGACATATAAGTTCCTTGGGGTACACCTGAACAATAAACTGGACTGGTCGGACAACACAGAGGCCCCCTACAGGAAGGGACAGAGCAGGCTGTTCTTCCTGAGGAGACTCAGCTCCTTCAATGTTTGCAATAGACTGATGCAGTCATTCTACCAGTCTGTAGTGGCCAGCGTCCTCTTCTATGCTGTGGCATGCTGGGGGGGTTACATCAACTCGAGGGACACCAATAAACTGAACAAGCTTGTGAGGAAGGCTAGATCCGTGGTGGGAGTCAAGCTGGTCAGACTAGAGGTGGTGGCAGAGAGGGGGAGGAGAAGGAAGCTGGCTGCTATCCTGGAGAATCCCTCCCACCTCTCTACGACGAGCTAGTCAAGATAAGAAGCACGTTCAGTCACAGACTGATACCCCCCCGACACTCAACTAACCGCCTCGGCCAGTCCTTCATACCAGCGGCCATCAGGCTCCACAACAGTGGGCAGGGACTGCTGCCAGGCATCCAACTACTAGGAACCTAAAAGGACAATATACCTATGCATACCGCACCTTATGTGAATACTGTATACTTCATCAGATCATATATTTAGCATTTAGCATTTTTTGATTATATATTAGATTCGATTTAGATTATTGGATTAGATTATATATTGTAACTATTATTGTAGGGCAAATATAACCGAGAGGGCATACATACCCTCATCTTGCACCTTGTTGACCATTTCTGCTTTGTACTGTATAGTATATTGTATTGTAACTCAGTTACTTCTACTCTGCATTGTACATTGTATATATGTATATACTGAACACTTTTGTCTACGTACTTGACTTCTATTTTATACTTACTATACTTATTTTATACTTATCTATTTTATCTAGCACAATATCGGGAGCAAAACAGAAAGAAACATTTTATATAAAAGTATTCTGTACTTCTGTATGACAACTAATAAAGAAACTTGAACTTGAACTTGATTATGCACATGTCCAGAGTTAATTATGTTATGTTAACCATATTGATTTGTTATATTGTTTACACTGCTTTTTACTACCTGTACCTCCCCTCCCCCATGCTGCTATGATGCCTGAATTTCCCCAAGGGGATCAATAAAGGAATATCTTATCTTAATATTTACCTGGTAAATATATGGTAAAGTATAGTATATTATTGGATAATTACCACTGATAGATCAGTAAGTACGAATCAACTCAACTAAGTACTGTGGAGTTGTGATCGATTTGGGCTGGCAATAACTCAGATATAATTGCGTATTTCCCAGGACAGTACTAGACAATCAATGCTGAGAAACACCTCATATCTATCTTACCTATCAATTCAAGTAACACTTGTAGTTATCCAAGGTTTATGTCGGTAACAGCCCATGTTTAATTGTGTACTATCTACAGTAGAAAGTAAGATAGTACCTTACAATAAATCAACAGGAACTTATACCATATACAGAATGTTCCACAACATTACTAAGTAAGACATTACAATTTACTCAGTGAGTATGCAGAAACTGTACTACAAAAGGAAGCTGTGTTTATTTCCATGGTATTACCAGGCTCTTACCATAATTTGTAATAGATTAGAGCACCCTTACCTGCACCCTTACCTGAGTGAGCCTGAGTCAACCACTGCTCTTGTCCTACCAAGTGTATCTAGGGATGCTCAAAGGGAGGGGATTTGTACTAGGCTGGGTAGATTCATCAGACCAGTTTCACCAGCTCGTTCAGACTGTGCTATCATCTTATTTTAGGGTGCTTATGCCATGTTTATTTTCTTTCCCTTTGTTTTTGCTATTTGACTTCCTATGAGTCATATTGGAAGTTATGGACCTGTTATGATCATGGTTGTCTGTTGATTTAAATTAGACATAAGGTAGTTACTTTGGGTGTACATGGCATGTTTTTCTATGGTGTTAGGTGAGGGATTAGCTACGCCTTATCTTTCCTAATCCTTTACTGGAAGCTTTTCAGCTGATCACTTGAGGTTGAGACTGAATGGAATACACCACTGTGAGTAGCCTAGCCACAACTGTCGTTTTTCTTTTTCTGTTAACCCTTTCACTACCACACTACCAAAGGGTTCTATTTTGTTATGGCTTTCGCTCAGCATCATACTGCACTGTACTTCACTTCGTACATGTGAACTGAATAAAAAATTCCACCATGTACCTTTACATCCCAACATTCGTCTGGCCACACCCCCATCCGCTTACCTTCATAAGCAGGTGTGTGGTCACCTACTCGCCTCCTTCTTCACTTTCACCACAAGGAAGTGCCTTCGGTAGATCCCCACTTGACGAGGTTGTTAGTAGAAGAAAGTTGGAAAACAAAAGAACGGGAAGATACGTTGACATCATATCTTTATTTTCTCTCTCACTATTTTCGAGAAAATACGGCGATATTGTCTTTGTTACTGGAGTATCTGGAAGATGATGATCATTCTGACCTTCAACGGCTTTTCGTATTAGGAGCTCATGCCGCTGACATGCTCCCCAGCTACAGTCCTCCTTGCTGCGGCTGGATGGGGTTGCCCTCCGGCCACACAGCTGGACTGTGGGAAGCACCGACTGTTGTGAGAAGCGGTTGTTTCCAGGATGGGGTACGTACTGTTTTGCTTGCGAGCTCTGGTTGTTGTTGATGCTGTGGGGGTTAGCTGACAATTTACGAAACGCCGACTCCAGACTGGGGTCCTCTGCTCGGCTTAAACGGCGGTCGGAGGATCTTGGTCTGACGCCCATGATGGTCAATCTAGTGGGCCGCGACCAGGTCCTGGTGAACCCAGGATTCTCGAGCGGATGCTTCTCTGTCCCGTGCAGGCCCCACCTTTCACATAAAAATGAAGTACACCCTAACGAGGAAATGTGGGCATAGGATCTTCTTTATCGGGAATTCCATGCTCAAAGTCGGCTCCAGCCCGAAATGGGAATTGTGCTGGCCCCGCTGTATGTCTGGATCACCCTTGAAAACTGTGTTTGACATTCTTTTTCTTTTCCCTCTTAGGGGAGGGACTTGGACAGCGGCCTGTCTGAAGTGTGGCTTGTTATGTTGTTGTGTACAGTTCAGGTGATAGCTGCTTAGCTGGCGTGCTAGTTTGTGGCCTACTGTGTTAGCCAGTCAGCTGTTAGCTGCGGCGCTAGCTCGCTGTGTTTACCAGGCTACTAAACGTTAGCTTGTTGCTATCAGTCGGATAGCTGCTTAGCTGGCGTGCTAGTTGTGGCCTACTGTGTTAGCCAGTCAGCTGTTAGCTGCGGCGCTAGCTTGCTGTGTTTACCAGGTTAGTAAACATTAGCTTGTTGCTATCAGTCGGACGGCTGTTAGCTTAATGCTACACTGTTGAACGTTGCTCTGACTATAACATGCCTTAAACACTCTGACTACGACGTCATCTTTGACAGAGGATGTTAGTCGAACCTACACCGGGAGCCCTGCCAGCGAGGACTGCGTCAACATGGAGAAACATAGCAGCTGGGTGGCGCAGCGACGTTACCCTCGTCGCCAACACAGGAGATGCTGTGTTCAACTTCGGTGTCCCATTAGCCAGATTGCAGTTCTCTTGGCCTGCGCTCAGGGTATGAGTCCCAACCGGACTTTAAACACTTCTTCTTTCCTTCCTTCTAAATGTTTTGTAATAACAATGTTTTCCAAAATGTGTGTTGCTGTAATACATTGAGGATACGACGCGTGTTGTGTGTGAATTGTCTTGTCACTGGTATAGCTTCTGTAAAGGCCATATGAGTGTTTTGTTTATTAATATTATTATTATTGTGCTTAGGATAGTGTCTTATTTATGTTTGAACACTAGAGGGCTCTCCGCCTCCATTATAGCCACTCTTCTATAAATAGCCTAGCTAATCAATGGAATCGTGTGCACCTGCCGAGGATTTACTCTCAAACCTGCTTTCACTGTTGGAACTGCTTATCTGTAACAAACAATTGACAACTGTTCTGTTCAACATCATCATACATCTTTCCTTTGGACAATAAAACCCTGCAAACTACATTGGCTGCAACTTGGACATTCAACTCATTCAACATCCACAACTTTGATTGCTGAGTATAGGAAATATCTAAGTGGGTGCATCGTGACGCTTGTCGATTCATTGGGGAGCAACAAGCGGCCACTACAAAGTTTGAGACTTCCCTCATGAAACATGAAAAAAAGATGTGAGTAAAAAGTATAGGACAACTTTCCTCACGAATGGAAGAGAGGTAAGAAGATTGGAAACTTCTGTGGATTACCTGAAATTGAAATGGATAGTAGCGTGAAGAGCTGTAAACGCCTTCCATGAAGATAGAAATGTTTGGACGCTATGCTGTAATTGCAAATGGAAAAGTGAGTCGGGACATTGTCACATTGTTGCGGTTCCGTGCGAACGCCAGAGGAGGATCCTTACGTCAGACTAGTTAATTGTGATATTGTGGATTATGGAACGGACTGGAAGCCGTATTAAATGTAACTGATTGGATGCCGTATTACGTTGAACCATCGCAATTAATGCCGTCTGGACGTATGGAAATGAAATTGTTCGCTTGGACATCCCTGATGTGTGGCAATAAAATTCCCTGTTCCATATAGCCCTACATCAGTGAAAATTGGAAGTTTCTTTTCATTGTAGTATATTACGTTACTGCATAATTTACTAAGCAGAAAGAAAAGGAAACTCACTTTTGAAGGCTCTGACGCCACACACCAAGTGAATGCAACGTTCAAACTACAAAGGATAAATAAAAAGAATAAATAACATGTCTGAAGCCAAGATGAGGCCAAACAGTCATGGAGGTAATAAAATAGCCTCTATGATTAGAAAGGCTGAAGCTGAAAAGGCCAGCTTAATGGAACGCCTTGCCAATTTAAAGAAAAAGCAAGAGCTTGAGAAACAACAAAGCGATTTGGAATATGAGACTGCCCTTGCCAATTTAAAGAAAAAACAAGAGCTTGAGAAACAAATGTATTTGAAATATAAAACATTGGAAAACAGACAAGCCAAGCAAGCAGCCAAACCGGCCAATGAATATCGCAACAATGGTGCTGATGTTTTTACTAATCACTGTGTTGATTTCAGCTCCAAGGAGTGCAAGCACAAGATACGTAAACTCCCCCTAGAACTTCACAAGCCGTGGTCGGAGTCCAGAGGAAAGGACGGCGATCAAGAGGAGGGCAGTGAGGAAGAGGATGACGATTCGATTCCCTTTCATATTCCCTCCAGGGAATGGTTGATGGATCATGGCCTGATTGAGGAGGAAGAAGAGGACGACAAAGCGGGCGCGCCTCACGTTCCCTCCAAGGAGTGGATTGTTCCTCAGACAGTTCCTCAGAACGTCGATGATGATGGTGGTGGTGAGGAGGATGGCGTCGATGATGAAGAAGAGGACGACAAAGCGAGGGCGCCTCATGTTCGTATACGTAAACGTAGCTCTACTCTGCAAGGACCTGCTGAGGACAAGAGTGATGAAGGAGAGGAGGACAATGATGAAGACGAGGAGGAGGACAGTAATAAGGAAGAGGACAATAATGAGGAAGAGGATGACTATTCGATTCCCTTTCATGTTCCCTCCAGGGAGGGGTTGATGAAACATGGCCTCATTGGGGAGGAATTATGATTTGAAATTGATTATGTCGGTAGCTTCTCCGATATATATATATATATATATATATATATATATATATATATATATATATATATATATATATATATATATATATATATATATATATATATATATATATTTGTAACCGTTTAGTTTAAAGCACAATTAGGCGCCGGTATATAGAACAATGGCCAGCTATAATGAACACTCACCTGACCATGTTATTTGTTTTATAATTGTGTAGACACAATTAGGGGCCGGTGTAAAGGCCATATGAGTGTTTTGTTTATTAATATTATTATTATTGTGCTTAGGATAGTGTCTTATTTATGTTTGAACACTAGAGGGCTCTCCGCCTCCATTATAGCCACTCTTCTATAAATAGCCTAGCTAATCAATGGAATCGTGTGCACCTGCCGAGGATTTACTCTCAAACCAGCTTTCACTGTTGGAACTGCTTATCTGTAACAAACAATTGACAACTGTTCTGTTCAACATCATCATACATCTTTCCTTTGGACAATAAAACCCTGCAAACTACATTGGCTGCAACTTGGACATTCAACTCATTCAACATCCACAACTTTGATTGCTGAGTATAGGAAATATCTAAGTGGGTGCATCGTGACGCTTGTCGATTCATTGGGGAGCAACAAGCGGCCACTACAGCTTCTCTCTCCATAGAAATCGGGTTGTTGTTTACATGTGTAAAAATTATCTGGTTAGTTGTGATGAGAACATGTGTGTTCATGTAACGTGAACTCACAACTAAGGGGGTTAATTAACCTATGAAGCTATGCTTAGTGACATGTGATTGAGGAATGAATTATTTTCTCAGCCTGTAATGACAATGTTCACATATTAACAGGGTTACCTGTTCAACTTGGTCGTATCAAGGGTAAGGAAGGAGGGGTGGTCCCCCCGGTTTCCCTGGGGCTTCCCCACCCTCCTCTCAGACATGTTGTTTACAATATATTGTGTCACTGTGTTTGTGGGGATACGATGTAACCCTCTGCTTAATTGCTGGGGTTGTGCTTTCCGCTTGAGAAATCTTTTTTTTCCTAAAAAAAATATTGTTTGGTCACTTATGTGTGCTTATCAAGGCCTGTGGCCAATACATAATCGAGGATTCTGTATTCTCTCGTTATGAACAACGGCGTTCCTCTGTAGCAAGAGTGTACTTTTGACATTTTTTGGTTGTGATGAAGGGTTGTGTGTGTCTTGTGATCTACAACTGGGTTAGGTTTGGCCCACAGAAGCACATATGTAAGTCTGGTACCAGGGCTCTTAAAGGGGGCCCTCTCTGTTCTGTGTTTTTTCCTTAGTAAAAATCAGATAGCAGGTTAGCACATGAGCTATGTGAGGCTGTTCGATGCTTCATGTAGCAGGATATGACTGTGTCATGCTCTACTTGTCACTACATCGTATCATGGGTGTGGGGTCGTAAAGGGGTGAACTGGTAATCCTTTCCTCCCCTTTTCTGATTGGTCAGGGGTTAAAATCTCCTGTCCTTCAAGGTTCCTGTCACGTTGCTGTTCCGCACGTTACAGGGTAAGAGGGGGGGGGGGGGAGTTTCCTGGTCCCACGCCCTGGAAGATTGGGCGTGTGCACCGCGGAAATTCCCCCGCCATGGAGTACGTCACTGAGCACGTCTCTGTTGGTAAGACTTCCGTGGGTTGTTCAGGTCCATGTTATGGATCTGTTTCAGGGAGTTGTCAGAGCTCCTCCTCACGAAGCTCCACCTCGGGGAGAAGTGCCTTCTGTGAGTTCGGACTCTCCTTCCCTGTGAGGGAGCCTCCTCAGAGTTTCAGAGCCTCCTCCTCAGATTGAGGAAGGAACATGAAGCACGACGGCTCCGTGTCGTTCTCCCAGGCGACTTGGAGGAACAATGTTTGGTGTCTTGCTAGACTATCCATTGATGTGTTTGGGTCTCGACGCGTACATAGTGCTGGCTCGGGGTGTTTCTGTTAAGAATCACGCAGGGGCTAAGTGCGCCTTGGTTGCTAGTTATTAAAACAGCGTTTTTATAGGGCAACTGGGATGGAGTTTTGTCTCTTCCGAGTGCCAGTTTACTAGGTTGTCTCGATGAATTCTCGTTCATATCTGGGGGATGTTAACGGAATAGATCAGAACATAGGTAGAGGGGTCTCACGCCCTTGGGGTGGGCGACTGAGCGCGGTACAAATGGGACCGTCTGGGTGGCGCCCTCTTTTCATGTTTTAGATCAACACGCATACCTACCCCCTCTTATGGAGTGGGCATGTCGGCGTGGTTAGGGTGCAGGACTGGTCTGGTCGCGTTGGTCCAGGTCAGTTAACCCGTTGTCCGCCGGGGATGCAGATCTGGTGTTCTGGTACCCTGAGGGACTTGTGCTTTTTTCGGGGGGAAAAATGCCAGGTCGGCCCGGGTGTCACAGGGTTAGGTGTTATGGAGACCCTTTGTTGGGTACATGTTGTACTCTGCACTATCGTAATGGCTTATGGCCATACCAACCTGTACACGCCCGATCTCGTCCGATCTCGGAAGCTAAGCAGGTTCGGTCCTGGTTAGTACTTGGTTGGGAGACCGCCTGGGAATTCCAAGTGTGGTGTGCTTAGGGCTGGTTCTCCATTCTTTTCGCTCCTCTCTCACGCGTGGCAAAGAGGGGGCTGTTGGGGTGGTCTTTGGACCTCCTCTGGTAACCCTGTGCTTCCCGAGCCGCCGGGCCCGGTCCGAAGTAATGTTTCGTCGACCCGTAGGCCTGGAATAACCCTTTTTTGAAAACTGAAACACTTGTACTGCGGTATAGCCAGTGTATACCCGCAGGTGTGTTTTGGAGTTTTTTCTTGAGGGGTTATAGGAACAACCACCGTCTGTACCGAGAGGGTAGTTGATTCCCTGGTATGTTGGGGCAGTGTCAACTCCCGGGTTGCCCGGTTGAGTGTGCCCCTGCACGTTCATGACGTCTGCCAATCATGTCAGCCTTCTCTGCCTCGACCCCTCTGGGTAGTTTTTTTTTAATGGAGGCTTTGTCATGGTGATCAACAACGCCAGCATACGCCCCTTCCGCCGGGGGGGCTGTTTTCAGCTGACTCCTTTGGCGCCTGTCTCGTCCGCAGTGCATCGGGCTATGGCTCCCGCTCAGCCTCCCTTGTGCAGTATGATGCTGAGCGAAAGCCATAACGAAATAGAACGTAAGGTTATGTATATAACCAAGTTCTATGAGTTATGGTGACGCTCAGCATCAGACGCCGCTGCGGCCCTTGATCTCGCCTTGTGGTGAAAGTTTGGGAAGGAGGCGAGTAGGTGACCACACACCTGCTTATGAAGGTAAGCGGATGGGGGTGTGGCCAAACGAATGTTGGGATGTAAAGGTACATGGTGGAATTTTTTATTCAGTGCACGTGCACGAAGTGAAGTACAGTGTAGTATGATGCTGAGCGTCACCATAACTCATAGAACTTGGTTATATACATAACCTTACGTTAACCCTTTCACTGCAACAATACAGAAGGTTAACCCTTTCACTGCCACACGACAAACCGTTAACCGTCTGTAGTGTGGTAGTCAAAGGTTAACCTTCTGTAGTGTGGTAGTGAAAGGGTTAATGTGATCACTGTCCATAATCTAGCAGTGGGGGTGAACATAAACCTTTATTTTGACCTGAACTAGTTATTATGCAGATCACCTTTATTTTGAAGGAGTGAAGTGGACAAGTTTGACTTCACATTATTTTGTTGGTGGTAACTTCCTGGTGTTTATATGTGTGTCTTACCTCAATATGTTGTTTATTTTCGCTATTTATTCTAAGGTAAATACAATCCATGGATCATGATTCTAAGTATTAGTATTAGTATTTAGGGGTTGAAGTTCTTCACCACACTAGTTCACGCTCACTCTGCTTCTGGACTTTGATAGAGAAGGTATGCATTCCTCTGCTTTCTCATTTTTTGTTGTATTACTATGTCAATTGTATTTATTGCTTACCATCATTGGTATTGACATTAGTATTAAACTTGTAGAAAATGAAAACCAGCAGGTGCCCAGTCAATGTGTGTGGAGTGAAAATGTTACTGTTAAAGATGTCTACCTCTGTTGTGTATTGGAAGCGGTGCTGCTGGTGGTTGACAGGTGGAACACACTGACTTGTGTTGCTCCCCACTGTATATATTTGAATGCAGGCTGAGGAGGAGTAAATAAATGGACCTTCAGCTTACATGGTCGTTGTAGCATCATCTTTCACACACAAAAACGACACAAAATAGAGTGAAACCCGCTACAAAACTGTAATTAATTTAATTAGTAACACTATGGAACATGTGGTAGTGGTATAGGCCTACATTTCTGTCTATATTGCTATGGGAAAGGAAACCATCAATTTTGATGGAAACATGTGTTAAGGACTTTGTAATACCATGGGAATAATTTCTTTTTTATTTCTTTTTACAGTATAGCAAGTTCCTGTTAATTTATTGGAAAGTACTATCTTAATTTCTAGATAGTACATAATTAAACATGTACCATTGATCACCTCAGACGAAGAAACATTATGTCTCTTTTGTTATGGTTTGTAAACAACCCCAACAGCACGACACAGACAGGTAGTTCAGAGTTAGCCAAAACCGAAGGGCGTATTTATTTTCACAAAACAGAAATGTGCAACCACAATGTTAATCCATTTGAGGGGAATGTCCTTTAGCCAAGTGGGGCTCTGCGGCTCTGCAGCACTGCCCTTAGCAGAGTTGACTCTGCGGCTCTGCAGCTTCATGCTATCCTACTCGCGGGGAAAATAGAAACGGAGAATGTCATTAGTTCCAAAACGTAGAAAATACCAGGCAGAGTCCAGTAACAAAACAATCAACAAATCTTCAGTGTTTGAGGAAACACACAGGCAGAGTCCAGTAACAAAACAATCAACAATTCTTCAGTGTTTGAGGAAACACACAGGCAGAGTCCAGTAACAAGACAATCAACAATTATTCAGTGTTTGAGGAAACACCCAAAAAACAGACGAAGGCAGTGAGTCCAGGGCAAAAACGAGGATATCAATTCATAGACAAATAGTCCTCCAAAAGACTCACAAGAAAAAGGTCGAAGTGGGAAAACGAGGCACGGGTCCACGGAGGCAGAGTTAGAACACAGCAACAACCTCCAAGGGCGCACTGGAGGAACACATGAGGGAACAGCAGTAGAGTACGTGGTGACAAAACGACCCGACACAGAAATGATCAGCAAACCCAGTATAAGAGTGCTCCCGCCGAGCTGATTGGAAACTCCTCTCAGGTGCGTGATGGTAAATGGCACTGAGAAGCGTGCAGTACTGGACCAGCCCTCACATCTTTGATGTTTTCAGAGGAGCAATGATTTCAAACGTTATTATCTAAAGATGGCAAGTTAGAGTATTGTGGTCATTCATAGTTAAAGACAGTAGAGGCTGAGTACATTCACACTCCAAGTGATTTGGATTGATTTCAAAACTGCAAATACATGGACTGTCCAAACATTTTCAAAACAGACTTATATGGTTCTTCAGTGCAATGGTTCAATTGTAACTTGAATTGGTGGGTAATAGAGGAGGTGTTTCTACTTGGATAGTAGGATTGGTTACTGGGTAAATATTTAGTAATTAGGGAACTGTCAAATTAAGTCTTACCATTTATCTTGTCTCAATGCCTCAGGAATGGTCTGTCTAGATGCCTGTAGTTCCTTGTTTCTCTGTTTACCTCACTGCTGTT
The DNA here is from genome assembly GCF_963971535.1 of Notolepis coatsorum. Classification (NCBI taxonomy): domain Eukaryota; kingdom Metazoa; phylum Chordata; class Actinopteri; order Aulopiformes; family Paralepididae; genus Notolepis; species Notolepis coatsorum. The sequence continues at coordinate 36,912,903 of NC_140180.1, read as the reverse complement.
TACCCTTACTATTAACCCAGGTGTGTCTCATTTCTCATTTGCCCCTGTGTTGTAGTTCCTCTATTCCAGTTCACTGTGCTTGTCTATTGTCTGCTGTCGTCAATGTTTTGCTGTTTGAGGTCTTGTGTTCAGTGGCGTCGCGTGGCTAAAATAACAGGGGAAGCCAAAAAAAATTATAAAAAAAAAAATTATTCAATATTTTTATTAATAATTTTTTTTTTTTTTTTTTTTTTTTGTCAAGCAGTCACCATGTACACTACAGTATGGCTCGGCGGCCAGTCAAACGTTATTTTTATTTATTTAACAGATTGCAGAATGGGTACAATACAGTACGGCTCAATACACATTTACGATGAATTGAAAATGGGGGACCCTGATGTAAACAAGACGAAAGTCTTTCTCTGGTCTGCATCCCCTTAACAATTGTATGTATTGAGCTGTACTGTACTGTACCCATTCCGCAATCTGTTAATAAAGTTTTCATTCATTCATTCATTCACACACAATTGTATAAGGGGATGCAGACCAGAGAAAGACGTTTGTCTTGTTTACATCAGGGTCATTAATACTGCTGGAGCATTGGTTAATTTTTGGTCCGATTTTTCCTTGCGCGATTTTGCGCGCCGCGTGGGAGCAAATTCGAGACACATATTCGGTTGCAAAAAGGTGTCCCACGGTCTCCTCTATGGCCGTGAATATTTTCACGCGGATCGGAATCACGGCGCGCCCGTGGGACACTTTTCCGTTTCGGCGAGTTTATTCCACGCTTTCTGTTTTCCTTTTCTAAGCATTTTAGGGGCTACATGTGAATCAGTAAAAGTTGCGGGACGCCCAGATGTTTCCACGATAGAAAGCTCGCGTGGATCCCATAATAGGCTCACTTAATACAGCGTTTTTAAAATCACGCGACATTTTCAGGGTCGCGAGCCGACCTTTTCCCCTCGTTTTCGATGATGGAAGTGATTTAGGAAAAGCTTCGGCACGCCGAGAGGTCCCCGTGGATTTAATCTCGCGAGGATCGGGGCAATATTCGGCCCGTGGGAACAGTTACGGGTTAATACAATGTTCAGAGTGCAGAGGGGAAAATATGGCACCTGCCCCGCCTCCAGGTGGAATATTATGCTGAACGTCTTCCTCCCAGCTCCGTTTTAAACTTTTAGGGTGTGGCAAAGTGGCAGTCAGCTCGAATCTGATTGGCTAGGATCGGATTTGGAGTTTGGACTCACTCTATAATGCTGGAAGGCTGGAGAAAGAGACCTACCCACTGCTTCTCTCCTCTGCAGTAGTGAGCACAGTCTGACAGTGTGTTAGAGGGAGTGAGAAGGAGAAGAGGGAGACATTAAAAAAAAAAAAAAAAAAAACACAGATGCACAGATGAAAATGAATGTAAACTATATTAAAAAAAAATTATATTTTAATTTTTTTTTTTTTTTTTTTTTTTTTTATTTCATATTTCATAATTTGATATGAAATTTATAGGGAGGCATGGCTTCCGTTGGCTTCCACAAGGATTCGCCACTGCTTGTGTTCAACGTCTATGTACGTTTATTCCTAGACTTTGTCACCGTTGCCTCTAAAGAAACCTAGACTTTTTTGTCTCTAGGATAATCTCGCTTTTTTCCCTTCACTTTCTATTCTGGATTTTGGCTTTGAAGAAACACCCTTGGAAACGTCTACTGCCCCGTTTGGATCTGACCTCCTCAGCATTGTAACAATCTTCCATGAACATCTGTCCTAATGAATGCATTCTTAATCACTATGTGTCATGGTCCATTTTTCAGTCCAGGGCAATGCACTCATAACTGACGTGATTACAGCTTGACCTTGGAACATAGAGGGATGAAGGCTCAGTTGGAGTGGGCATGAGGTATGGCCGACATTCCCCCTCCCCCATCAATCCAACACCCCCCCCACATCTCTCACGGTACACTTTGTTGAGAGAGTGCATGACCTTTCTGACATCGCACCACAGCGTGGACTGTGCAGTGAGAATGATAGGAGGCAGGTAGATATTCATTAGCTGCCAGATTGGCATTGGATTTTGCTGCCTGACCTTACTGGACGCAAGGTAGAGAGGAATGAGTGGGTGATTTGTCCCAGGCAGTTCATTGGTAGTCTGTTTGGCAACCTTGTGTTTTAGCTTAAACATATCCAATAGAGTATTGTACTCTTATAAACAACTCACTTTGGTTTATTCCACCCATATACATAGAGCTTTCAGTGGCTGTTCTATAATGATGATGAATACATTTCCTTTCTCATTGAATCTTTGCAAAGTCCAAATGTCCAGTTTTCTTTGCTCTCACGTTGTTCAAATCTCTTCTTTGTTATGTTTCACTTTCAGTTTGGCGAAGTTGTAATGAGTCCGTCCTCCTTTGATTAACGGGCAGTTAGCTTGTTCGATTTCGAGGGAGGTTGTATAGACCAATCAATTTGAAGCACAGGCCACAGGGACATGCTTACATGCTTCCAGTGCACTCCACACTTCAGTCTGTGCACTCCCCATGCTCACAATTTTCAAGGACCCCCTGTCTCCCCCTGTGCTGTAGAATTGCCAATGTCATCAATTAGAGGCCTTTCACGGAATGTTTAGAATGACCATTTGCCCTCCATGCTGGAAGAAACAATGGTTGCTATGTACAAATCAATAGATGCTAGATATTGATACATTTTGACTCGAGATGTACACTCAGGGGCAGCCCTCATTTACAGTGTCAGTGTCGAGTATCACATAGTCATCACTGAGGGGCAGCCCTCATTTACAGTGTCAGTGTATCACATCATCAGTAATCATCAATCATCATTCATAATATTATACAGAGTACAAGGAAGAGAAGAAAATTATATATAAATACAACTGTACTATAAACATTTTAAAAGATAGAACCACACTTGACCCATGGACACATGTATAGGCGGTGGGTATATAAGGCCAGGCTAGGCTATGCCTACCCAAACCGGCAGCCCCAGTCTGCGCATTATTATAGGCAGCCTAGGCTACGATATTGTGTGTGTGTGTGCTGCTGCAGCCCGGTGGTGACAATACGCAAGGGTCGGCCAACCAAGGTGTCAATGGCAGTAGGTGTGGTGAGTAGGGGATATCTGCAAAGCCACAGAGCCCAGGCGTGGACGGGTTTGAGGCGGGGCTTCGTGGCGTGGACAAGTATTAGTGGCCTGGACAAGTATTTGCACTACTGCGGATGAGGGGGGGGGGGGGGGGGCTCTCTCGCTCGCTCCCTCTCTCGTTTACGACACACATACACAACTTAACTTTCGTCTCGTTTACATCAGGGTCCCCCATTTTAAACTTAAGTTTCGTCTCGTTTACATAGACAGTAATGTTACATCTAGACATTTATGACATACCAGATCTACAAATATACAGCACTGTTTGTGATACAAAAATATATTAATAATAGAGTATATACATTTGAGGGGGAATACATTTACATTTACATTTAGTCATTTAGCTGACGCTTTTATCCAAAGCAACTTACAAGTTCTGTACGACAAGTCATCAGGAAGGGCACAACTCTATCAGCTGAGTAACAATGTTCATAAAGTGTTGAGTGCTACAGTGTAGGTTAGTTTATTAGGACAAGTGCATGACAGTAAGGTTAGTTAGGGTTAGACGAGGGTAAACGAAAGAGAGAGCGAGAGAGGGAGCGAGCGAGAGAGCCCCCCCCCCTCATCCGCATGCGCAGTAGTGCAAATACTTGTCCAGGCCACTAATACTTGTCTACGCCACGAAGCCCCGCCTCAAACCCGTCCACGCCTGGGCTCTGTGGCTCTGCAGATATCCCCTATTGGGTGTGGTGGCCGTTTAACATTCCAGACTGCAGGGAGTAACCAATCACGCCGCATCATCAAACTAACCAATGCCAGTCTGGTCTTCAAAATCCTCCATGGTCTAGCTCTAGCCCCACCCCCACTTTCCGATTTTTTCACCTCTAGGTTCACCAGAACTGTTGTACCGGGTGACTTGGCTGTTCAGCCTTCTCCGTGAGAGCTACCAAGACCTGGAACTCCATTCCAAGTTACATGCCGCCTGGGCATAACACCGGATCACCTGAGGCCAAGGGTTTGCTCTACGAGGGCATGATGAGACTGAGTCAGAGTTAATCAAACCGTGGAAACTTTTTAGAGCTACTATGTACATTGTTTTCAAAGCATGATGAGATCCAAATTACGGAAACATTTTCCTTCATTGCCGTTGGCACCGCAACTCGTGAACTCTTTCCCAATGAGTCGCATCCGAAACTGGCTAAGAAGAACAACAATATGCGCCAGGAGAGACAGTCAACTCTGAGTCCGCTTCACATTGAAAGTGATCTCACTAGGGCTGACCCCTATTAGTCGATTAGTCGACTAATCGGTCGAAAGGAGCCGTAGTCGACTGCCAACCTCTTAGTAAAAAAAAATAATAATAATAATTTTTTATAATTATTATTATTTTATTTGTTGTAATTTTTTCCAAAAGAAAAAAGGCCTAGAAGCGTGGCTAACGCTAATGGCACGCATAACAGAGGCTAACTGCCTACAAAAACAGGCACAGAGGCACTGAAAGAGGATTTTACCCATCTAATGAACACACTAGAGTAGACAAAATTCAAGATGTATCCATCAGTGGACCAATCGCATGCTTTTGCAGAGGACAAGAAGCCTTCAGTCGACTCCTTCAGACATTAAGCACCCTCACAGCCCAAATGGAATGATAAAAATAAAATAAAAAATAATAATAATAATAATATTATACTTAAATTTTTTTTTAAATGTGTTGACTAATAGTCGACTAACGGCAAATTTTGGCCAATCATAGTCGACTTAGTCCGGGACAGCCCTAGATCTCACAGACAAACTTAAAGCAGAAAAGATCATTGATGCGCGAAACGTCGCATTTTTATTTTGTTGCATTAAGGTAAGACAATGGTTAATCATATTGGATGCATTCATTTGAACAATTAATTTGCACTATATGAAATGAGTGGGGCTCGCTGTAGTTGCCTAGTGGGTGTGTATTGTATGAAATCAGAACCTGGACAGCACCGTTTGCATGCACCGTTTGCGTGCAAGCAAAAAATAAAAAGGAAACATTTTGCGAGTCCTATACCATCTATAGCCTACCCTAATGTCCTGCTCACCCGCCACTTATGCATGGACACCAGTTGGATGATCTGCACCAGCGATACATCTAATCCAAAACAGACAGGAAAACCACTCTGACAACTCTATTTCTGCTAATCCAATCTTTTGCCGCAATTTCCTGTCAAGAATGCTCAGATGGTATTTCAATGTAAATCTCTCATCAAGCCAAACTCCTGTCAAGAATGCTCAGATGGTATTTCAATGTAAATCTCTCATCAAGCCAAACAAAATGATATTTATATTCTGTGACTCTTTCAATAACATACCCATTCACAGCACTCAGCAGATATACAAATGTCATTGTAAACACTACTATCACCGACATCTAAGAAGGGAGATCCCCCATTGAACGGCCCTTCTAAGGTTTCTCTCCTCCACATTGCCTGTGGTGCATTTTTTCCTATTGCTAGGTTTTAGTGAGTGTTTCCTTACCTCCGTGTGGGGCAGTGGCGTCGTTAGCCCTGGGCTTCCGGGGCTTTAGCCCTGGGCTTCCGGGGCTTTAGCCCCGGATGTTTTTCTCCTAGCCCCGGATCTAAAAAAAAAGAAAAAAGAAAAGAAAATGGTAGCATGATGGTAGCATTCCCATTGTCTGTGCTGCATGTTTGTTAGTGTTTGGTATTTTTCTTTGGTTTTTAGTACTTTTAAACATCAATTTTTAGCAAGTAGTAGTTTTAATTTGATCCTATATAATTGTTTCATTCACCGATTTGTGGACTTTTTTTTTAGTGTCTTGAAAGGCGCATTATAAATAAAATGCATTATTATTATTATTATCATCCAGGAGGGAAAAGACACTTTGGATAGTAGGGACTGCATCTCTGCCTGTCCTGGCAACGTGAATATTAAAGGCAACCAACTTGTGTTCAGCTTTTCGTTCAGTGTTTCTCTGATTGGCCACACGGCCACGTGACCGCCCTAGCACACACCCTTCGCGGCAGAGAGAGACGCGGCAGACGCGGCAGAGAGTGACCGCGGCCGCGCATGCGCATGAGGCTCCCCCAGGTGCTCTTGAGAGGTGCTCGAGAGATGCTTGTTGGTTAATGCCTTGTTGTGTTTTGTATGGGCGTAAATACATGTTAAGATATTCAAAATCGTCACAGCAGTATAGTTTGTTTATACTTCAGAAGTGATGTACAGTGACGAGTGAATCTGGTAGTTGGTTGTTAAAAACGCGAAATAACATAATAACGTTACAGTTTCTAGTTCAGTCAGCAGCCTCGCGAAATAACATTATACATTATGCTCCGCGAAATAACATTATACATTATGCTCCGCGCTTCAATTATACATTATGCTCCGCGCTTCATTCATTCATTTCATAATCAGTCAGCAGCCTGCGTCCTCCACTGATGTTATGCGAAATAACATTATACATTATGCTCCGTGCTTCATTCATTCATTTCATAATCAGTCAGCAGCCTGCGTCCTCCACTGATGGATTTCATTTGGGACCGCTGCCGCTTCCTCCACTGATGGATTTCATTTGGGACGGCTGCCGCTTGCCTGCCGCTTTCGTGGCAAAAGGGGGCGGGGGGTCGTGGCCAATCAGAGAAAAGCTGAACACAAGTTGGTTGCCTTTAATATTCACGCGTCCTGGCCAGGAAACACTTTGCAACTGTGATCTCCTCTGGCAGTAGTTGGATATTGTAATGTGTGGCGAGTGGTCTGAGGCTGGATAACATGCCTGTATGCCTCTCATATGTTGTTCTCCAACTCATGATAACCTGCTCTCAAGCTCTTGCAGCATTCTGTCGAGGACTGGATAGAACAGTTTCTGTCTCAGCTGATCTCAACTCAAGATGACTCAACTACATACTCGTCCATCCTTTTCTGCTTCCTCCTTTGGCTGGTAGTATGTTCCTCAATCCCAAGGCCATTACATATGGCCTTTGGCCTGTCATACATGTCCACTGCCATCTCTGAGGTGCGATGTGTGTGCTGCAGTGCACTGCGCTTTTAAATAGTACAGATAGGTATTGAAGATGTGCACTTTAACGCAGCAGCACCTGGAGCCATCCATACCCATGTCCAGTGTCCAGGCCCGGACTGGCCATCGGGAGCACTGGGAGTTTTCCCGGCCTGGCCTGCACAGATACAAATATATATATATTATATAAAAAAAAAAAAAAAAATTATTATAATATATATATATATTTTTTGTCAGGCCATTGTTTCTAGTTGTGGCGGCGGCGCGGCGCGATAGTTAGAACCAGGATTTCACTGTCTGCGACAGAGTTGGAGAACTATCTGACTCTCTCTCCCTCATGCGGATCACACACACACTGCTGCCGCCTGTGATTGGTGGAGGCGGGACCAGGCGATACAACTGATTGACAGCGGAGGCGGCGAATGGAATGGCAGATGGCACACTCCCACTTTTCTGAAAGGAGTTGTTAAATCTGACATTACAAAAAACAATATGTGGTGGTTATGATTGGGGCTGAAGTTGAATAAACAATTTATGAAAGAGAAAGTCAAAATAATTCCAAGATAATTCAAAGATTACACACCTTTGCCACATTGGCTACAAACATAATCACTGCAAAGTTATCAAAAAAATAAGAATCTGATCAGACACAAGGGTTAAGTTGTTGTTCCCTTTCTAATTTCCTCAAAAACATCTAGTCTAGTTAATGTGATCAATATTATTTGACGATTGATGCTTTTTGTTGGAAATTTCAGTCAGTGAGCTCATTTTATAGTTCAAATGATTGAGACAACGCAATCTTCTGTCTTCGTTGTGCATGCATGCGTGTGCTCACCACACGGGATACATGTGTCACTATTCTGGCAGTGGCTACTGTTATTATAGTATTGTAATGAAAGGTCTGTTATTTAATGTTTGTGTAAAGGGCTATTTTAACTGTTGATGGGTAGTGCATCAGTAAAGTGAATATGGTATTGTGCTCTTGCTCTGTTTGAATAGGTGGAGAGAGTGGTTAACTGTATTATAATAGTAAATAGAAAAATATGTTGTGCTCTTGCTTTTTTCTTTTTGAAGGTGGAGAGAGTAGCATTTCTAGTGCCACAACAGTTTTATTTGAGGTTCATAACAGTACATTGTACTAAGCAATTGTTGGCTCATTAGTTTGTGATTCACATGCACTAAAATTCACCAGAATGCAGGAAATTAAGTCTTTGTAACTAAAATTTTCCGGGTGGGGGACCCCCAGACCCCCCGCTTAAAAAGTGGCCTGATTAGGGCTATATTTCGTGCTATATCTCCCGGTATGAATTATTTCCCCAGTCCGGCCCTGCCAGTGTCCACTGACAAAGACATGCTCATGACACTGTGATAAACTATAATAAGCTTTAATCGAACCCTGGTTAATTTCCTCTGATAGTCCGGTTGGTTTGGGGTGGTGTGAAAGCTCATTCACTCTTGCAAGTGAACCCTGCTGCGGTTCATTTGAGATGTGAATGCAAAGCGGACCAAAGGCAGGAAAAGACCCCAAAATCTAATTTCTTTTTTATGAGAAGACTGAAACATTATGTATATTTTTTCGATTGCTTAAGCACGATTTTGAAAACAGGGCCCGGTGTTTCAAAACACTACACACAATTAGCACAACCACACACACAATTATCAGAACACCTCAGATCCTTTGCTAAATTAAACACAAACTATACACTAATTTATAAAAACTACATTTTGTTACCATATGAAACACACGTTTCATATGACTTAATTCTGTTTGAACCAGTTACACACTGCTGTGCTTAACCTAAAACACATTTAGCAATTCTACTTCTCAGTGATTAGAGTACTGTAAGTGAAGTACACAGAGAATGTGCAAATATACAATAAATTCACCAAACACTACACAAGACCAATGCTGTAGGCTGATGAAAATATAATTTATTTATCTCCATATACCCAAATCAATGATGCAGACTGATGAAAAAAGAATTCTCTCCATATACCCAAATCAGTCAACATTTCACAATAAAACATGTCCCAGTTTTCATGCTACTACAGTGTGCATAACACAGTAAGCTCAGCAAATATCAGACAAACATAAAATACTGTATCCAGTACAGGTTAAAATTACAGTAAAACAAAAACAAAAATAGAAAAAATTTAAATAGAGTACAGAAAATACTAGACATTATCTCTTTGCCTAGCTGGATCTGGCAAGAGATTTTTTTGTTGTGATTCTCCATGTTGACATGTTGACTGATTTGTGTATAATGAGAGAACATTTATATTTCCATCAGTCTGCATCATTGGTTGTCTTGTGTAGTGTTCGGTGAATGTATTGTATATTTTCACATTCTATGTGTACAGTACTTCACTCTCCTTCCATTTTGATTGAAGACAGGTGAACTCACCTGCTGCATTTCTATAGTGCTTAAACCTGATTGGTGTATCTACAATTAAGCAATGGTGTGTTTGTGCTGTGTTTAACCAATTGGATCATATGTGTGGTAATTTGACATTCTATGTGTAATGTAATGCAAGTGTGTTTAGTGTTTTACAAATCACTGTGTGTATTGTTTTGCAAAAAGTGTGAGGCATGACTTTGTGCTTATAGGGGTGCAAATCTGGGCCTATGTTTTGCTCATTGAGTGTAAGGTTTTGATAATTGTGTAATACTTTTGATTTGAGTGTTTATGCAATCGAAAAAAACTGTAAAGACTAGAGATTAACTGTTTATTTATTTTGTACATAGGCTGTGCATAATGTTTGTTTGTTTATTTGCTTATGTGTATGATTCTTAATTGTGTTTTTATTTTGTTATTGGTGTATATGTGTGTATGTATGTATATAATATATATGTATATGTATGTATGTATGTATGTATGTATGTATGTATGTATGTATGTATGTATGTATGTATGTATGTATGTATGTATGTATGTATGTATGTATGTATGTATGTATGTATGTATGTATGTATGTATGTATGTATGTATGTATGTATGTATGTATGTATGTATGTATGTATGTATGTATGTATGTATGTATGTATGTATGTATGTATGTATGTATGTATGTATGTATGTATGTATGTATCTATCTATCTATCTATCTATCTATCTATCTATCTATGTATCTATCTATCTATCTATCTATCTATCTATCTATCTATCTATCTATCTATCTATGTATGTATGTATGTATGTATGTATGTATGTATGTATGTATGTATGTATGTATGTATGTATGTATGTATGTATGTATGTATGTATGTATGTATGTATGTATGTATGTATGTATGTATGTATGTATGTATGTATGTATGTATGTATGTATGTATGTATGTATGTATGTATGTATGTATGTATGTATGTATGTATGTATGTATGTATGTATGTATGTATGTATGTATGTATGTATGTATGTATGTATGTATGTATGTATGTATGTATGTATGTATGTATGTATGTATGTATGTATGTATGTATGTATGTATGTATGTATGTATGTATGTATGTATGTATGTATGTATGTATGTATGTATGTATGTATGTATGTATGTATGTATGTATGTATGTATGTATGTATGTATGTATGTATGTATGTATGTATGTATGTATGTATGTATGTATGTATGTATGTATGTATGTATGTATGTATGTATGTATGTATGTATGTATGTATGTATGTATGTATGTATGTATGTATGTATGTATGTATGTATGTATGTATGTATGTATGTATGTATGTATGTATGTATGTATGTATGTATGATGTATGTATGTATAATATATGTCTATATATGTATATTTGTACTCTCGTTGGGGCCTCTTGGACCATATCAATGTTTTATCTGGCTAAATAAAGGTTAAATAAATAAATAAGAAACTGATGATTTGGTCCTGTTAACTTTGAATTTTCTATGGGGACTGCCCAGATCCCTCTCATGGACCTGGACCTCACTTTAAAAAACTCTAATCTAGTTCTTCAGTATTCGTCTCTAATTACTCTAAAATTGCGTATTTTTGTGTTTCTAACCCTAAAAACGCCCCTGGTGTCGGGTATGTCTGGGAGTGTTGCATTCATTTATTTTACTTATTTAAAAATGTTTGGACTCCATGGTGTTTTTGTTTTGTTCTAGATTTATTGTGATGTTTCTTCTTGACTTGTTTAAAGAAGACGTGTCCGGCCCATGGGGACATTAACGTGTGTTGTCGTGCCTTACAAATACATTTTATTTTATTTTATTTTATTTTATTTCTGGCTCTAGAGAACAACATCAATTTAGTTGTCCTAACATTTAGCACCAATTTGAGACTAATAAGTGCATATTGTAAAGCAAACCCTTTAATAGTCTGCTCAACCATTTGGAATAGCACATTTTTAGTCACTATCTCTCATTGAAAAATGTGTTAAACTTAACTGAGCCTTATTGAGCCATCTCTACCATTCGGTTCACGTATCCTATGCCAAAAAAATCCACTAGATGGCACTCTGCTTTTTGACAGTAGCCTTCTCACTCAGTGTGCTACCAGCAAGTTAGAAACTGAAAAATCTCTCCTGACATGTGAACTATTTTGGCTGGATTTTCAAAGGTAAGCTTAGTTTTTTCAACATATTATATCATCTAACTAACACATGTAACTTGATGCAACACAAAAATTGTTTATAAGGGTCAAATATTTATTTTAAAAGATGCTCTACCAGACGGCTGAGTGGACAATTTATGGTAATATTTTGCATGGAGAAAAAACTCAACCGTTTGGTAACAGTTTGGTGAAGTTATGCTAATCTCATTCAAATTGACTATTTTCTATTGAATAAAAACACTTCTGTTGATGCATTATTGTTAATATGTTACATTCATAGTGTTATTATACTGATTAAGTATGATTTTTGTAACAAACATGCTGACATTTATATATAATAGTGCATTTTCTCCCCCTTCTGTTTCTGTGTTTTACAAATAATAGATGGATGTTAAATTATTTTATGGTTCAAGGCCACAGGGTTTTCTGGCCCTTGTACCAGAAGATCCTCAAGACTCTGAGGCTGATCCAGGAGCGGCTGGGTGGCGCACCGGAGATTGCGCTCGTCACCAATGCAAGAGACTCCGGTCTCGAATCCGGGTGTCAGCATTGCCTCTGGCTTGGGCCAGCTGTCATACTAACTCAATTGGCAGAGTCAGCGGGTGGAAGTCGATGGGTGGGGATTTGGACAATGTGGACAGCAACTCCTACAGGTCGGTCAGGGCGCCTGCACAGCGGAGACAGGAAATAGCGGGGGTAGTGTGAGCCTCCCACACATTACACCTCGCCAATGAGAGTCTGCGCTGGCAGGTGAAAATATGTGACAGGCTGCCTCCTTGTGTACCGGAGGGGACACATGATGCAAGGCTTATATCCTCCCTACAACCGACCAGTGGGGGGCATATGCGAGCAACGTTCAACACAGGGGAGGGGAGAATTGGAAACACAAAATTGGGATGGGAGAAAACATAGAAAAATAAGGAGAAAAAGTGGATAAAAAAAAAAAAACTCTGAAGCTGATCTGAGTGATTATGATGACATAATAGGGGATCCTGATTATCTGCCCAAACAAGCAGAGGTGATTGGGGATCTTTCCTTTGAATCTATGGATGAGGAGATGCCCTCAAAAAGGGAAAAACACCATAAAAACAGTCAACATGGAAGAGCTGAATGACACCCCTGACCCAAGGTCACCCCCAGGCACAAAGAAGAAGAAAATGACGAATGAAAGAAAAAGAGGCCAGGAGAATCTGGAAGCATGTAGATATTGAGGAGTTCCAGGTTCCTGACTCAAGTTGTCACCCCAGATGCTGTCAAGACACCCTTCCAGTACTTCAAAACACTCTTCACTGATTGCTCACCACACTAGGCTTGGGCGGTATGACGGTATTACGATATACCAGGATATTTCGAAATCCCGCCGGTATGATTCTCAATACCGTGATGTCACAGACTGCTATTACACTGACACGGAGTTGATTGTAGTGCACAGCACGCGCCAGCAGAGGGTTACGTGGCTATCGTTCTGTGAGCTAGCATTGGTACCTGGCTGGTGCTGGCTAACTGGTTATCGTTCTGTGAGCTAGCGTTGGTACCTGGCTGGTGCTGGCTAACTGGCTATCGTTCTGAGAGCTAACGTTAGTACTAGGCTGGTGCCAACTGGCTATCGTTCTGTGAGCTAACGTTCATACTAGGCTGGTGCTGGCTAACTGGCTATCGTTCTGAGAGCTAACGTTGGTACCTGGCTGGTGCTGGCTAACTGGCTATCGTTCTGGGAGCTAACGTTGGTACCTGGCTGGCGCTGGCCAACTGGCTATTGTTCCGTGAGCTAACGTTAGTAGCTCACAAATGTTCGTCTCCACGTTCGAGTTTTGCGCTCTGATTGGCCAGGTCATGTGACATGTGCGCCAATCGCGGGACAGCAAGTTCTGCGCCTATTTCCGGGTCTAACAGCCTGCAAACTACCTGGCGTTCTATCGCCATGCTCTAAGACAAACTCTAACCTTAAAGGAAAACTCCAACATTTTGGGAAATTAGCGTATTTAACATCTTCCCTGGAGTTAGACTAGAAGATACATACCTTTTTTGTCTCTGTGCGTGCATTTAGCTTTGGGAACAGTCGCTCCGTTAGCATAGCTTAGCTTCATCACTGGAAGTGAGGCAGGACAGTAGCCTGACGTTCCCTACAGGTTTGTTGATATTCTCATTCCTTCAAAGGATCCGAACCGATTGAAGTTTATGGATACCATGACTTAAAATCCTCTTACCTTGATTAAAAGCCTCCCCAATTTAGAAAACAGTAATCCAATGGCTGGTATTGATAATATACTACTAACTACTGGACGCTCGGAGCTAACCGGAGCTAACACAGAACAGGATGGTAAAGCAAATATAATGACTTCCTTTCTGGGGTTTTCAAAATAAAAGTGTGACGTTTATAGCAGCGGAAAACGTTTATTTTGTACATTATCTAACGTTAACACGAACCTAAACTAATATTACAACTAACCTAAAGTTAGTTTAGGTTCGTGTTAACGTTAGATAATGTACAAAATAAACATTTTCCGCTGCTATAAACATTGCACTTTTATTTTGAAAACCCCAGAAAGGAAGTCATTATATTTGCTTTACCATCCTGTTCTGTGTTAGCTCCGGTTAGCTCCGAGCGTCCAGTAGTTAGTAGTATATTATCAATACCAGCCATTGGATTACTGTTTTCTAAATTTGGGAGGCTTTTAATCGTCAAGGTAAGAGGATTTTAAGTCATGGTATCCATAAACTTCAATCGGTTCGGATCCTTTGAAGGAATGAGAATATCAACAAACCTGTAGGGAACGTCAGGCTACTCTGCCCTGTCAAGGCTAACCGCAGTAACTCGAAAAAAGTCTAAATTTAGTTATGAGTGAAATTGAACTTGTCAATAAATGTTTTATCTTGTGACCAAGTTTCAGATGTTAATGTCGCTCAGTTTTGGAGATATGGGGTTTTAAAAACTGCAGTAACTACAAAATCACACTCAAAAACCAGGCAGACCGCAGTAACTTCCAAACAGTGAAAAATGGCTTTAAAGTGTTTTGACTTGCCATCCAAAATGTGTTATAGGTAGATAGATGATAGTACCCAGATTTAACATGTATTAATGAAGTAATCTTTAGGCATACAAAAATATGACATAATTATTTTAATTAACCCCCAAAAAGCAGATACTGCACTCTGCTGCACAGTTCCCTTAAATAATTATACAGGTAATGTACAGGCAAAGTGCAGTAACTTCAAATACAATGTTGTTTTCCCTCCAGCTTTCATAACTTAACCTAGCCATTTTGAAAATGAAATTTAACACCTGAATATATTGGAATGATGATGATCCAAATAAAATGGCTAGGTTAAGTTATGAAAGCTGGAGGGAAAACAACATTGTATTTGAAGTTACTGCACTTTGCCTGTACATTACCTGTATAATTATTTAAGGAAATCGTGCAGCAGAGTGTAGTATCTGATTTTTGGGGGTTAATTAAAATAATTATGTCATATTTTTGTATGCCTAAAGATTACTTCATTAATACATGTTAAATCTTGGTACTATCATCTATCTACCTATAACACATTTTGGATGGCAAGTCAAAAAACTTTAAAGCCATTTTTCTCAGTTTCACTGTTGGGAAGTTACTGCGGTCTGCCTTGACAGGGCAGTACTGTCCTGCCTCACTTCCAGTGATGAAGCTAAGCTATGCTAACGGAGCGACTGTTCCAGTGGCGGCTGGCCACCGGGGGCACTAGGGCGCCGACCCACCTGTTAAATGAGAGAAGAAGAATTTTTTTTTGTTTTTTGTTTTATAGCCCTATAAATAATATAAACATGTTTAAAATGAATAATATTTACTCATTTTAAGTATGTTTGTGTTTCCAATGCACAATATAACGTTAATATATAAAATAAAAAATACTCGTTTTCCTGAACAGGAAGTGACTCACTCCTGCCGCATTTCTCCTGCCGCATTTCTCCTAGCCGTATTTCTCGGCCCGGGCTAGACGCAATAGCGCTCTGAGTGCGCATCACTGTTTGATCGCTGTATCCGTCGCAGCCAATCAGTGCGTAACGCGCTGTGCGTTGAAATATGATGTATTATGTTGGAAACCGGGCACGATTTGAAGCGGTCTAGGCAAGCATCCATAGCAGCGTCAAGA
>NC_140180.1:36817069-36896920 GCF_963971535.1 Notolepis coatsorum | reverse complement strand
CCTCTCTCTCTCCCTCTCTCTCTCTCTCTCTCTCTCTCTCTCTCTCTCTCTCTCTCTCTCTCTCTCTCTCTCTCGCTCTCTCTCTCTCTCTCCCTCTCTCTCTCTCTCTCTCTCTCTCTCTCTCTCTCTCTCTCTCTCTCTCTCTCTCTCTCTCTCTCTCTCTCACTCTCTCTCGCTCTCTCTCTCTCTCTCTCCCTCTCACAATCCTGTGTCTCCGAGAAATGCGGCTATGAAATGCTGAGATGATAATAGCACTTAAAAACGCGCTGCTGTGTTGTGAACTATAACATTAATTTCGCTGCTGCTGATGCATAATGTATGAATGAAT
The DNA here is from genome assembly GCF_963971535.1 of Notolepis coatsorum. Taxonomy (NCBI): domain Eukaryota; kingdom Metazoa; phylum Chordata; class Actinopteri; order Aulopiformes; family Paralepididae; genus Notolepis; species Notolepis coatsorum. The sequence goes on along the minus strand of NC_140180.1, from coordinate 36,896,592 downwards.
GAATGGTGAGTTGTTTAAAATGACAACATATACATGTGTTAATTATTTATTGGATTGATCCGAGAGACAGAGAGAGAGATTGCTCCAGAGCATTTATTAACGTTACGTTACATTTTCACCTCGACCTAACGTCGAGTTGCGACCCACCAATGGAAGATAGTACCAGCCGCCACTGGACTGTTCCCAAAGCTAAATGCATGCACAGAGACAAAAAAGGTATGTATCTTCTTGTCTAACTCCAGGGAAGATGTTAAATAAGCTAATTTCCCAAAATGTTGGAGTTTTCCTTTAACCAACTTCGAAAGAGTGCCTAAGCTTAACCGTCGAAAGAAGGGCAGGCGTTCTATCGCCATGCTCTAAGACAAACTCTAACCTTAACCAACTTCGAAAGAGCGCCTATAGCTTAACCAGTGCAGAAACTTGCGGTCCCACGATTGGCGCACATGTCACATGACCAGAAACGTGCGGGCCAATCAGCGACGCGGAAACAAACATTCGTTGTCGAAAGCATTCAGGCTTCCTGGCTATGCTTTTGATGGGCGTTTTCCACTTCCCAGCCATCGAGGACTACTGGCTTCCCGAATCACATATCAACGTGATAGCTGATATCATGCCGAAGAGGAGATATCAAAATCAATAATCCCAGTGGTTCCATCGCGATCGCCATTACCGGTGTGCATTGGGCCTGGCTAGAATACGGAAAACAATAGGTATCAGGTGAGCTAATCGGCAACAGATGGCTGTGTGCTGCTCACTTTGAGGGGGAGGGGATTCCTGCAGCCAGAGGCAGTGATAGACAACTGAGAGACCCAGTTCAAAAGGTAGGCGATACTGCCACATGTCGCGATTCGGTCGGCATTGCCATTTTAACGTAGGCAGCAGTGACAGGGAGACACAGGCAGGTCCGTGTGAGTGTTTAGAATGGGGAAATTGAAAAAAATAAAAAAGGATCAAAACCCCAACTATCTCGGGTTTGGCGCTCAGCGCTTGGATTCGAAACCCGAACTATCTCGGGTTTGGTGCAGAATGAGTTAAAGGTTACCATAGATACATCTTTAAATATTTTTTCAATATATATTTCAAATATTTCAAAAGTTCATTCCCATGGGGACATCTCAGTTACTGTAATGAGTTTTCATAGTGGTTTATAAATATCCCTCATTTATGTGGTTTTGTAATGGTTTATAAGACATATTTTGCTCTTCCTACTCTTTCTTTATATAGCACTTCATAAAATGTTTTCTTTGATTATTTTAACCTCTTAACCTCTTCCGCCTTTGCAGTCCGGGGGCGGTCCGCAAATGACATCACGTCATAAATCAAGTTCTCCAGACTCTCAAATTATTGCTTCCCCCCCCCAAACGTATTCAAGTATAAACATCATATTAAGCATGTCACAACAGCAGTTATAATGTATATTATCATCAATACGTTAGTTTACCAATAGGTTAAAGTGTTATTAGTAGGGCTGTCAGTTTATCGCGTTAATTAGATTAATTAATTACACAGCAAATTATCGCGTTATGAAAATTTACTAAAAATGTATTAAAAAAAAATTATTATATTTTATTATTATCATTTTTTTTATCTCATTCATTCCATACGAATGTAGAATACACATTTACAGACTTTTTTTTTTAATATGGTCCATTTGCATGTTCTTGGTATCTGATTCTAGAGACATCTATGAATCTTATCTCAGGGAATGTATTCCCAGTGTCAGAAATACTGTGGGCTAGATCCACAAAGAATGGATTGTACGGTGCAAGTTGCACCCTTACTTACAATTCATTATGAATTGAAAATGGGGGACCCTGATGTAAACGAGACGAAAGTATTTCTCTGGTCTGCATTCCCTTAACAATTGTGTGTATTGAGCCATACTGTATTGTACCCATTCTGCAATCTGTTAATAACATTTTCATTCAATCAATTAATCTGCACGGTGATTGATTGAATGAAAATTTTATTTTTAGTAAATTGTAATGAACCAAATGAGAATATCAATAATTTTTTTTATCTTTGACTGTGAATAACACCATGCTCAAATTGACCAGACCTGAACAATCTAAGCAAATTAATAGATGGAAGATGATTAAACAGAAGGTTTTGTAGATACAATACTGAATTCTGCCATCCGGACACATGCAATTTGAAATATTATTATAGAATATAGAATATCAGGCATAAAATGGTTATGCGATTAAAATGCGATTAATTAGATTAATGAATTACAAATCCTGTAATTAATTAGATACATTTTTGTAATCGCCTGACAGCACTAGTTATTAGACAGATTTTAGTTTTCGTTTTTCTGTTGTTTAGTTCGCGAAAGTCGGCCATTTTGAAACATTTTGAAGAGGACATCGAGAGCTTTCAATGAGCGTTGGCATTTTTCAGAAACACCCTACCCAGAGGCCTCTAGGTAAAGAAATGGCTTCTGTATGCTAGCTAGGTTAGCTAACGCTAGTTAGCTGTCCCTGCCTTTAGCTAAGCTACTAGCCGACATGGCTAGCCCGACTGAACCACACGTTAGCACTCGATAACGTAGCTAAACCTAACTAGCTAAGCTAACGCTAGTTAGCTGTCCCTGCCTTTAGCTAAGCTACTAGCTGACATGGCTAGCCTGACTGAACGTTCTAACACGCAACAACTTTCATCTTCAGTCCATCTGCCGAACGTCCTCTTCGTCTTGGCATAACCTAATCACTATACTTGGTATTGATAAGCTTACGGCACGCTGCGTTATTTCTTCTGCTCCGATGCTGGACATTTGGTTTTCAAAAGTAGGATGCTCTTGGCCAAGACATCCACTCGCTCGCGTGGATAGCGCCAAATAGACCCCGTACCTCTACCCCCTCCCCTCGTGGATAATACCGGTCTTCTTCACATCTCTCTACCGACTACCAGACCGATGCCAACCAGCTCCCCCTAGTGTTAGTCCTCCCATGATGCTTTGCACAAAAGTAAACGGGTCATTGAATGAAACCAATAGTATATCTGCAGAGCCGCAGAGCCCGGAACACTATTCTACAAACGTGTCTAATGTGAAATATATAAGCATGTAAGCAAAACTAGATTTTAGGTCTGTGATGGAAAGTGATTGTTAACATTCTATATATTTAAATTTTTATAAAAAATTTAAAAAAATCTTCTCGCGAGGCCCCCCTTCTCGCGAGGCCCTGTGCGACCGCACTGCTTGCAAGCCCCTAGCGGCGGCCCAGAGTAAATGTCCAAATTTCATAGAAATCCGTTCATATATGAGTGATTAGGAGCGATTTTGGTAAACTGTGTAGCGTTCCTGGTTATCTTTTCCTCATAGACTTTATTGTGCGTGTTTTCGCTCGTGACTTTTCACCTAGATCCCTGATTCGTACATCCCCATGTGGGGTATCATTGGAAAGCCACACTCATTGCCACACTACCTCCTCCTCCTCTCCCAGAGACAGTCACATTTGTTTTTTCACTTGTGTAGAGCTGCAGCGGACATATGCATACGCCGTCTCAAGACCTACTGTAGTCCGGCATGTTATCAACAAATGTGCATGCTTGTGTGGAATTTATGTGTGCCATTATTACTGTCAATGTAATGATTGTGGGATATTTGTATAATGAGGCTTTGGCTGTATGTGTACTGAATTTCCCCAAGGGGATCAATAAAGTTCATCCTTACCCTTATCCTTATCATTGGCTACAACCCTGTCCAATAATTTTCGAGATTGCCAAATGATTGATGGAGATAGAGCCCCAAGAGTCGGGAGTGGTATTTGCGCAATATCTTGTACTTCGGCGCACGCCTCACATATCGGCATGTAACTCGAAAACCGCTGAACAGATTTTGTCCCCTGAAAGGGCTATCGACAGGCAACAAATGGGGCTTTAATTCGATATATATATTATATTTAAACATATGCACACCCGAGCCACTAGAGGTCGCCAAAATGCCGGTGGGCAAATCGTCCTCAAGAGGGCCCACACATGGGCCGTTGCATGTTAATATCATATTTCTATGAAATATAACTTATTTAAATGTAATTGTAATGTGTTTCATGATGACCCTGATGAAGGCCAAGAGCTGAAACATGTTGATCTAACAAATTAAGTTGTTTTATATACTACACGTGTTGCAGGAGTTTTTACCTCTTTAGACTTTATTCTTTTCTCCATGCACCTTGGAACTAGGCATTCTAGATCCTTCAGGATCTAACCAAAGTCAGTTGTGGGGTAAGATACATGCTTGTGAAATTTGGGGAGCACAGTATTTAGGTTGGAGTGGTTAAAATCTCCTGCAATGATAAAGGCTGCCTCTGGGTCTGAGTTCTGTTGTCATGTCTGCGGTAAATGGAGCGTGTGTTGTGGGTGCGTGTGTTGCAAACTATATGGTGGATATGCCTGTGATTTGGCACAGATAGTTACAGAGGCACAAGGATGAGCATGTGGGAATATGTTTCACATCAGGCAATGGGAAGTATGTTTGGGGAATTAATTTCCAGCATGTTCATTGACTATCATGTAGTCCTTCGCGTAGTAAATTTTGTACCGCCAGGGGGCTTCAAATGCTGCCACAGAGACTAATGCAGGGGGTCAACAGCTGCAGACAGTTGGCCAGAGGGTCAGCACAGAGACTACAAACAGTCCCTCCATTTCAGCATGCTTTGGAATTGCAGCAAAATGTTTGGTTCTAGTTGTTTTATAAGATGTAAAATAGTTGTAGCAAGTGTATAATTGTGTTTCAATGTTATGCTAAACCTCTAAGCCCGATTGGCCCGGTACAACATTTATTTCAATACAGTCCGTATTAAGTAATGTTGCGTAGCCAAGACTAAAGACCCTAACCCTATCAAAACAGCCGTCAAAGTGTATATGTTCAGCACTACGTGTGTTTACCAATGATTTTAAGTGCTATTAGCTAAATATGAGCTTATAAAGATCTATGCGCAAAACAGACAACCCAGCTCACACCAGCCGCCGACAACGGAAGTCCAACCATTTTTCACATGCATTTTCTGACGTGATTTTCGTGTTTATATCTCACAGGTCGAACAAACTTCAACGTTATTGCCATAAAATACAATATATATTGTTTATTTACTTTTCTGTAAACATCTAGGAAAAAAACATGTCGCAATCCAGTAAAAGATTACGGAGCTATGGACATTATACAAAGTAACTGTACTTACAGTTGATTTAATCCACTGTCTTTGTTGCCCTGTAATGGGCGCCTGGTGGTACTAAATCCAGATTTAACTCTGCCATTGGAAAGAGGAGATCCATATACTTGACCATAATAAGGTAATTTATAGGCCTGATATTCTATATTAATATTTCAAATTGCATGGCAAAATTCAGTACATGTTAATTAGCTTAGAATTCTAGTACACTTGTTCTCAAGAAGGTGCTGAATAAGCTCAGTGGACATTTTTCACTTTAGGTCAATGTTAGAATGGTGTTCTATATCGTACTAGCTGCCGCTCAGCGTCATCTGCACACATCTCACTCCAGTGACGTGCACTGAATAAAAACTTCACAATGTACCTTTACATACCAACATCCATCTGACCCCATCCGCTACCTACATAAGCAGGGGTGGGGCCACACACTCATCTCCTTCTCAAATTTCACCCCAATAGAGTGCCTGTATACCAATCACTTGAAATGGGAAAGAAAGTATTTATCTGAAGAAAGGAAGAACAAGGAGATACGTTGACGTTATATCTTTATTTTCTCTCTCACTATTGCGAGAAAATGCGGCGATAATGGGTCTCGAACGAAGTTACGACAAAATATTTCGTCTTAGCCAGATTTCGGCCTATTTAAGACATATTAGGGCTGGGAGTGGGAGTCTTCAAATTTTCCTGAGATCTTATTTGAGAGCAGATCTAAGAGTGCTGAGGAGCACACTTAAATATGCTCTCAGCCCACGATCAAATCTCATGATTGATTGACTAATTTAAAATGTTATTATAACTTGACAGACTGTGTTCTCATAGTGATTCCTTCACGTCAACGCTACAGGCCTCCTTGGAATTAATTACTTAATCATAATTAAAATAAATATGACAATATTTGTACGATAAGAAATTACGAATTTGATGTCGGAAAAATAAATAATATGGATTCATCTGATCACAGGGCAGCTGGATTAACCATATCTGAACCAGCTATTTTGGACAAATAATTACTCAGATATTCAAACACAATTATGCAATTATTGTGAAATGATTGAAAATAATAATAATTTAATGCCTTCTGTGGAATTTGTATTTCTTATTTGTTACACATCTGTTTTAATGATTAATTATATACATTTGAAAGAATGCAGGTCAACATGCAATGTATCCCATTGATTGGTATACAATGGGACAGACCTTTGTTTGATTGATTGATTGAAAACTTTATTAACAGATTGCAGAATGGGTACAGTACAGTACAGCTCAATTACATAAGGGGATGCAGACCAGAGAAAGAATTTCGTCTTGTTTACATCAGGGTCCCCCATTTTCAATTCATCATAACATATGACACACATGACACAGATAGACAGTACTGCTACATCTATACATTTATGACATACCAGATTTGCAAATACAGTACTGTTTGTGATACAAAAAAGAGTCCAGAAAAGAGAGTACATTTGACGTAGAAACTGTTGGAGGAGGTTGGGTAGGGATTGGTGGGGGATAGACTTACACTGTACAAGCAAACCTGTACATTGGAATATTGACAAAACCATACTTGGTCATTTACTGTACATTGGAGGGGGTTGATATAGCTATAAACCTGCATTACTTTGAATATATAATTAATCAATTAAACTTATATTGAAATACACTATATTGAAATAGATGTAGCAGTACTGTCTATCTGTATGTCATATATGTTACGATGAATTGAAAATGGGGGACCCTGATGTAAAGACGAAAGTCTTTCTCTGGTCTGCATCCCCTTAACAATTGTATGTATTGAGCTGTACTGTACTGTAGGGCTGGGCGATATGGCCAAAAACGTTATCGCGATAAAATTATAAAATTATTTTCATATAACTCGATATCGATAATTATCGTCGATATAATGTCTGTCAAGTTTAATTAACTTTTTATGCCCGGCGCCGATGGACGGGCTATTAATAGACTTGTTTTTCTGCTGTGAATGTCTCGAGTTGATGTCGTCATCAGTCCGCGCACGTTAGCAGTTAGCCAGAGCGAGCAGTGTATCCCATGACAATGTACTAAATAAATATCCCTAAAATACTCTGTTCCGCCACAATACATTGCAACGACGTCCACCGTATACCACACACTACTATAACTGTGGCATCAGAATTCACGCCACATACATACTCGGCACGTAAATATATAAAATAGCGCCGTGCAAGCTAAGTATCCTAGCCAGCTTCGTTTCCAAGCGATGTATTCCATGACAATGTACTAAATAAATATCCCTAAAATACTCTGTTCCGCCACAATACATTGCAACGACGTCCATCGTATACCACACACTACTATAACCGTGGCATCAGAATTCACGCCACATACATACTCGGCACGTAAATATATAAAATAGCGCCGTGCAAGCTAAGTATCCTAGCAGCCTTGAGTCCTGAGCTGTGGTGCGTAAGCACGTCATCACGTAACGTTGGTTGTTGTTAGTGAGTGTGCTGAGCCGAGGCTGAACGGAGCCAAACTTGGAAAATCGATATATCGAAACTTTGTGACCACGTTTCATGTTTATTTCGAGGAAATAATTTATCACAATATTTATCGTTATCGTTTTATCGCCCAGCCCTACTGTACTGTACCCATTCTGCAATCTGTTAATAAAGTTTTCAATCAATCAATCAAAACTATATAGCCTATACACCAGGGCTATTCAAATCAAATCTGGCCCGCGGGATGATTCTGACCGGCCCGCCAAAGATTACATGACAAGAATTTTTTTTTTTCCATGTCAACGTTAACACGCACAATTGAGCCAAAAGTCACTCAATTAATGACAGATTTCATTGATAAATTGAGGGAAAACTTTGCAAGTCGATTTGATGAATTTGACATGTCCAGAGAATTGATGCATTTTGTGAGCAACCCATTTGCCAATGTAGCTGCTATTTCCACAAAAGGACAAGAGTTCCTTGCATCACTTCACATTGATGAAGGTCTCCTGCAACTTGAAATAATTGACATGCAAGCATCATCTGCTCTGAAGCAGGCACTTGAGAATGAATCCACCACAACATTTTGGATAACGTGTATTCATGTCAAGACATTACCCAAAATAAAAACGCTGGCAATATCTGTGCTAACAATGTTTGGCTCAACATACACCTGTGAATCCAGTTTCTCTCACATGAATGCCATTAAAACAAGCAACGTGCCTCCTTGACAAATGAGCATTTGCATCACTGTTTGCGGGTAGCCCTCACTTCCTATGAACCCTCTTTCTCTGCCATTGCCCAGTCAAAGAAGTGCAATCGCTCTCATTAGATGTGTGTATGTAGGCTAGGCCTGTCTGCCCCCCACCCCCCTGATGTTTGAGAGTTAAGAGTGGACTATAAGTGCTAATAAGATGCTGTGATTTGCTGTTGTTGCACAGACATGAAGCACTTTTTCATAAGCTCAGCTGCACTATAAATGTGTTTTTTTGTTCAAGTGTTGATGTTAGAATGTTCAGATGCACATCATGCACTTGTTTGTTTTTTATTTTATTTTTATATTGAAATGTTGAAGAGGAGATGTTGCAGTTGTTGCACAGTCATAAATGAAGCACTTTCTGCAGGAGATGTTGCAGATGTGGCACATACATTAAGCACTTTTTTTGAAAAGTATACTACTTTTGCAATGTAGTTAAATAAAAGTTGTGAAAATGTGGTTGCGTGTTGTGTCAAGTGTACATATATTCATAGCACAGGGAGGCACCGTGGCAGTCCGGCCCCTGGCCCCTTGGGTTTCTGACAATGTGGCCCCCTGAACAATTTAGTTGAATAGCCCTGCTTTAAAGGAAAGACTCTGGATTTTTTCTTTTTGGGGCGGTACACCCCATGGTGTGGTATGTACCTTTTGTGTCCAGATGACTGTGTCAGCTTTTCCTGTGGGACTTCCTCTGCGTAGTTGTTCTCAAAGATGTTGTTGAGGAATGCAACATATTCCTGCTTGTAGTGCTGGTCCCGGTTCATCTTCCTTTTTAAGCCCTGCTTAGGCATGCTGACATTGGCTTTCCTGAAAGGCAACTTTAGACTGTAGTGCCCATTTTGTAGGGTAGCCTCACTGGCTACTTTCAAAAACATTTTGTCCTCAACTGACATCTCTGGCTTTTCCTCAGATGACACTTCGTTGAAGTCCTGGTTATACTGTGACACTAGGAGCCCTTCCAAACTTGTGGCTGATATCATATTCACAGTCACTGGGACAATGATTGATTGATTGATTGAAAAGTTTATTAACAGATTGCAGAATGGGTACAGTACAGTACAGCTCAATACATACAATTGTTAAGAGGATGCAGACCTGAGAAAGACTTTCGTCTTGTTTCCATCAGGGTCCCCCATTTTCAATTCATCATATGACACACATGACATACAGATAGACAGTACTGCTACATCTATACATTTATGACATACCAGATTTTCAAATACAGTACTGTTTGTGATACTAAAAAAAAAACAGAAGAAGAGTATATACATTTGACATAGAAACTGTGCATTGGGGGAGGTTGGGTAGGTGGGGTGGGGCTGTACATTGGAGGTGGGGGGGGGGGGGGTTGGGTAGGGGGACACTGTACATTGGAATACTGACATACATTTGACATGGAAACTGTACATTGGAGGAGGTTGGGTAGGTGGGGTGGGGTTGGGTGGGTCTGTACATTGGAATACTGACAAAGCCATGCTTGGTCTTTATTGTACAACTGGGTTAGGACATTTGTAGGGGCCAGTTTTGAATTGCAGTCTCCCGTAGGTGTTCTTTGAGAGTGTTTTTGAAGGTGGGTAGTGATTTACATTCCTTTACAGCTTTGTTGTGGCATAATTGCGAAACGTGTTTAGTCCCTTGTTTGAGCTGAATCTGGGTTTTACATGATTTGTGGAGCTCCCTCTGGTGTTGTGATCGTGGTATTCACTGACCTTTGGGAAGTATTTTGACATGTACATGGGTACCTTGGTCGTGTAGTGTATCTTGTAGACCAGGCCCATTGCAAGTTGCTGTACTCTGTTGTCTACTCTAAGCCATCCTAGGTTGGCAAAGTGTGCAGGGATGGACAGCACATTATTTTGTTCTCCGGCCCCTATGTGACCACTGGATTGTACAGAGATCGGAGCACTGCCCATTGCTGTCTCCGACTCTCTTTTGGCTGGCCTTTGGTCTGCTTTCTCTCTTTGGTGGATATGAAGTATGCTAGGGTGCCTAAGATTGCATATTTTGCAATTGAGGCGTTGCCTACACTCTTTACTCATGTGCCCAGTGCACAAACAGGCAAAAGACACATTATGATCATTCAAGAAGCCAATCTTCTCACTATGCGCCTTCCTTTCCAATAGAAAGCACATATCCAATGTGTGTCCACCTCCACAGAAGGGACACGAGGGTTCACGCTCTTTTTATTTTGGGGAAATAGTGACACCTGTGGCAAAACTGCTGTCGTACACCCTTGGGATCTGTGGTTTAACAGGAAATCTAGTATTTACAGCCACCTTTCCTTTGGCAACTGACTGGTCTTGAAGATCGCTAAAAACTGGGTCTGCCAGTATGCAAGCTTGCCTTTCAATGAAACAGACAAGGTCTAAAATCCTTATTCTATGACTGCGCCCCTCTTGCAGTGCGTAGGCTGTGCTGCGCCATCTCTCCCGGAGTTTGTACGGTAGCTTAAGCACAATGCCTCTCATGTTGGACACTGTGTCTAGTTCTTCCAAGTACTCCATTTCCTCCATAGCATTGCAGCAACTCCTTAGAAACATGGCGTAATCCTGCAGCGACCTTGAATCTTCAGTTTTAACTAGGGGCCAGGATAGAGCTTTTTCCAGGTAAGCACAAGAGAGCTTGTATTCGTTCCCAAAGTTTTCCTTTAGTAGATCTTTTGCTTTCTGATAGCCTCTGTCTGGAGACATATATTCACAGCTTTTGCCTAGCCGTTGAGCTTGGCCTCTTGTAAACTGTATAAGGAACTGCAACCTGTCTCTGTTGTTGTCTGTTTTGCTTTCAATACAATGTTCAAAGGAGTGAATAAAGGACTTGTATTCCAGAATGTGTCCATCAAAGGGTGGAATATTTCCTTGCGGCAGTGTCGAGAGAAGTTGTTGTTTCACAAGAATCCTCGTCAAGCTGCTTTGATTTTCCAGTATTTTAATCAAGTGGTCATCCTTTGCTGTGCTGGGCGTAGGGGGGCTTTGTCTTTGTGTCAGAGTTGGCTGTGTGTTTTGGGGCATGACAGGTCGAATATTGTGCACTGGTTGGGGCTGGTGCTGGTCATTAATGTCATCTTCCCACTGAGCATCGGGCCAACTGTGAGCATTACCATCATTAACATTAGAAAAGGGCAAGTGATGTGCGCCTGCCTTGCTCCTAACAGCTGGAGCACCTATGTCATAAGGATGAATTGAAACATCTGGCTTTGAATATACCAGCGTGGTAGCTGCTGCTTCAGCCTGTGCAGGGCGGCACCTTTTTAATTCAATGTCTTTAAGATAGTCAATTTTGACTGTGCTGGCTGCTATTTCTCCTTGTAATTCTAATGTTTCTCTCTTTTTTTGTAACATTTGTTCCTGTTCTTCAATGGCATGTTTTTCTTGTAACATAGAAGCTTTAGCCAATAAGGATTGTCTCTCTGCCTCCGCGTTGATGCGTAATGTTGAGGAAGAGGAGGAGTGGTGGGAGGAAGAGTGAGACCTCGTTGAGCGTGTGTCTGCCATCCTATTTGGATTGCAGTCTTCATTTCGGGCTGCAGCACTGCAGATATACCCTACTCCTTCATTTTCACCTTCGTCAGCTGGCAGACCTTCCACTTGAATCAGGTTGAGTGAATCAGCATTTTCTACGTCGGTTATCCACTTTGTAACTTTGGCAAGGAATGAGATTATCTGTGTGGCTCTCAGCTGGTACCATTTCTCATCGTCCTCTTGTCTTGCGCCCTCATCCAACATTTGCGCATATGAGACATGCAAGGCTTTAAAACCATCCGAAAGTCCGTTAAACTTTATCATGTTCCCTTTGACTTCATCCAGGCATTCTTTATCAGACATTATTAGGCTGTGCACAATGTTCATTCTCCGTGTCAAATGGGAAGCTTTTCCTTGTCTCGATGCGCGCAGCTGCGCCTCATCCATGTCATTAACGGGTGAGTCTGCCTCATCTGAACTCGCCATTTTAATTCAGAATAAACAAACAAATAAATCCAAAAGGTCTTCAACGTGTTTAGAAACAGTGGCTGGTTATTTCTTTATCCTTGTCTTTCTGGAATTAAGACAGGTTACTTCCAAAGTTAATTCATGGCTGTATTCCTCCGCTGCTTTTTTTATCCATGAATGCCACAAGCACAAAATAAAATATTCACTGTCCATAAACACCAGTATCAGAGGCGAAGTCCGTTTAGTAATAATCCATGCATTTATTCCAAACGAATAATTATTCATGTGGCGTTGGTTTTTGCAAGCACATACCTCAATTATTTGCTTGTTTACAGCCGTCAGGCCGGCATCGGGCCGGCGTTTTCGTTCATTTGGCCCCGTTTGATCCTCCAATAATCCCTTTTCGTTCCTTCGGATCCCTTTGATCCTCCAATAATCCGTGCTCTTCAATCACAGCTTGTCATTGACTTGATGTAGTGGCCAAAATCCAAACAGGTCTGTCCTATAACTATTTGAATCTTCCTTTCTTGGCCACTTATAGGGCTGGGAAGCAGTGTCAGACTCGCAGTCGCAGAACAGAAACCACTACACGTTTTTGTTGCTCTTTTTGCTCTTTTAATGTCCAGCAAGAACAGAATGGTGAAAACAATATCGTACATAGAAAATAAACAAGAGATCCCAATAATCTCTGGAATAAAAGGTTGCGTCTGCGTTGCGTGTCAATGACAGTATTGCTGCTGCCTGCTGCCCTCCCGTCACACGCCGCACCTGTGGCTTATAGCGTTAGCCCCGCCCCATTCACCTGAGCAAAGCGCCCCACTCACTGAAACAGAGAAATGTATTAATACAGGTTCAGAATTAATCAAAACAAATAAACTTGAATGCGGCTCTTACACAATCTATCAATCAAACAACCAATAAAACAATCTATCAATCAAACAACCAACAAAACAATCTATCAATCAAACAACCAACAAAACAATCTATCAATCAAACAACCAACAAAACAATCTATCAATCAAACAAACAATAAAACAATCTATCAATCAAACGACCAACAAAACAATCTATCAATCAAACGACCAACAAAACAATCTATCAATCAAACGACCAACAAAACAATCTATCAATCAAACGACCAACAAAACAATCTAACAATCAAACGACCAAAAAAACAATCTATCAATCAAACGACCAACAAAACAATCTATCAATCAAACGACCAACAAAACAATCTATCAATCAAACGACCAACAAAACAATATATCAATCAAACGACCAACAAAACAATCTATCAATCAAACGACCAACAAAACAATCTATCAATCAAACAACCAACAAAACAATAAAACAATCTATCAATCAAACCAATAAAACAATCTATCAAACAATCTATCAATCAAACCATCCATCCATCCATCCATCCCAGTCTAAATTGCTTTATAACACGTTCAGTACCTATTATCACCCCGGCGGCGCACCTTTCATAAAAGTGCGCCGTGCAGGTGCCCCGACCGAACTGTAGGAGTCACTGTTTACAACGACCCGGACCCACCCACGGCTTCCCTCCCGCTGACTCTGCCAATTGAGTCAGTATGCCGGCCAGCCAAGCCGGAGGCAACGCTGACAGCCGGATTCGATACCAGTGTCTCTCGCGTTGGTGACAAGCGCTTAGTCCGCTGCACCACCCAGCCGCCTGAAGAGTTTTTATTTAAAATGATTAATTCCAATGAGGGACTCTAGCTTCAAATCAAACGATGACATTAAAATATGTGTACATGCCATTATGTCCTTTATTCATTGGGAGGAACTATAGCATGCTGCAGACATGCTTTGTATATTCTATACATCCCCGTCTCCTACAGTCCAACAAAAACTCCATAATACCTCAGAGAATCTTGCCCACATTTTCTCAGCTCAGCCCTCAGACCGGCTCCGCCCCCTCAGGCCAGGTATGCCCCAGGTCCAGTCACCTATTACTCCATGACAACCTGTCGTCAGACGAGTCTTTTAGCCTGGACATTTTTCCCAAACCCGATCTGTTCAGTTTATTACAACCCGGCCCCCCCTGTATGGGGTTTTGTAGAGACGGGGGTCTCCGCGTACAAGAATTTTCTCACCACAATTTGGTAATTGACCACTGGACTGCAGAGAAAACAGGGAAGATGAAATCCTACGTTACCGTGCCATATATTCTACTGCAATGTATTCATGTGTCCTCTGAGTCGAACTGCCTTCCCCCCCTCGACTGAGCTGTGAAGAAACAAAGCACAAAGCAAATTATTTTACACAATATATCAGCACACTTGTAACAGGAGCCATTGATAATCCATACAATGTGCAAAGCACTACTTAGCTCTGTCAGACATCCCGTTCCGATGTATCTCAGCCTTCAACAGTTCTCCCTCCTCTCACCCAGATCATGAAAAAAACAGTTGGAAATAAAAGAAAAAGACAAATAATCAACAAAATATCTCAATAAACACATCCTTCAACCACAAGTTTTGCATCTCCACATGTGAAATCACCACGCATACTTAAAACAGCAAAGCAATAAAAAGAACAAGCACCAAACATCAAAATTAAAGGTTTTAGAAAGGAAAGAAATACAAAAATAAATCAAACACATCCTCCTATTACACATGTGGCAGACCACTTGTGAAATATCGACGCATTTTCAAAAACATGAAAGAAATAAAAACAACAATTCCAAAACCATCCATTCCGCTCTATCACCCCTGTGGTGACTCCCACACACTTGTTTCTCACTCATCATCACCCAACCGTCCCATCCAAACATGTCCCTGTGACTTGACACCTCCACAGGCCCCCTTCAAACACATTTCAGTTCCAGAAAATTACAGATCAAAAATAGAAAAGAAATCTAAAAATTTAAATTCAATCGCTCATCCACACATATACGGCTGTTAACTTCTAAGACATTCAAAAGAAATAAAATCAAGTAAAAGAAATAAATCAAAAGACACTCAGACACGCACTCACACGCCACTCAACTCATCCTCACATTTCTAGGTAAACACTCAAAGACAAAGCCATTCACGCTTGTTTCACTCCTGCATCAAAACTCTCTCATTCAACATAACGCACAACCACAACAACACATAACTCATTAATCCTTATTCAATTTGTTAGTTGTATCTTCCTTCCTGCTCTCAGCTTTCTCTGCTAATTCAGTGCACACTTTCCTACTATACAGTTCTCACTGTATTTTCTACACCTAACATCCAGAGGAAGTCTGGGAACCCCCTCAACGATAGAACCTCAAAACATACCCAGTGTCCTGAGAGCCTAACGCTATTCCTACTAATCAAATAGTTAGTCAATCAACGTCATAACTGCGCCTGAACTGGCCATCCTATTGATCTTCTCACCCACTCACTCAGCTGTCCTGAATTAGCACTTTGTCTCATCTTCCTGTGATCCTGCATTGACCCCATACAACCACGTCCTGTGCCCCTGTTGTAAAAATAGAATACTTCAATGACACTAAAGTTCTATTTTGTGGGATTTATTATTATAGCAAGCAACAATAGGTTACAACATGAGAATTATGAATTGCGCTTATATGGCGAAGAACACTTAAGTAGGTCAAGAGCGTAAGTCCATGAGCATATTAAGATGGGTATAATTGAATACCACCTGTAGCATAAGAATTACATAAGGCACACTCGTAGTCAGCTGGAGATACTAAGGGGGTTCCCTCCGGTTGTAAGCCAGCAGGGGAGAGGAATGTTCGGGAGCAAAAGTCTGGATCAACGAGGAATCAATAAGCTCCAGCTACGGGAGGCGGTACATATACTCCCCTCGATCGGCAGACAAAGCAGCAGCTATAATCCAAGTATGCGCGACAGCATGGATGAAAGCCAGCCAGCCTCTTCCTAGAGACGGGCTCGAGTGATGCTCCTCACGGGTAGATCCCACACAGCAGTGGGGTAGACGGTTCTCTGCTCCAGCAGCCACAGTACCAAAAGCAATATAATCCAGCCGGAAAAGGCTCTGCATTCGCCGGTGTAGATTCTCCTGTGCACGGTACTTCACATTTAACTAGGTCGAACTTGACGTTATTTCACTAAGCTCTGACACTTTTACTATCCTATTCGCACGCGGTTCTAAGTGCTCTATTTAGACGCAAGGTTGCTCACTTCACTTGGTCGTTGACTCGTGGTGAAGGCTTTAACGTTTGAGATAAGACGATACGTTACTTTGAACGAATGATGAACTGAACGAACTGAACTAAGTGCTGCTGTTTCCACCTGCGCCGTATTTATACGTAAGGTGAATAATCTAGTGCCAACCTCAGTTCTGTCTCGTATTACTGCGCAAACCTGGACATGTTGAGACAAGCCTTGGCGGTGGCTTTGAACTCGAACTTGGGGGTATGGTCGTTGGCGCCTAGGGGGTCGCTGTCCAATAGGAGAACGAATATTATGGTCTGGCTTGTACCTAGGTAAAGGGATATTCTGTGTATATGTACAAAGAATATACAAGGGATATCAAACGATATACAAATATTATACAAGGTATCTCAAGTAATAAATATATATATTTGGTTTAATCTGACCCTTTGTAACAAGTGTTATTAAAGATTTAACAAACTACACAAGCATCAACATATTTCAACATTACATTTTTACACATCTTTCAAGTAGTACTATAAACACAACATTTCATCCAAGGCCACTCATTCAAGAAATAAAACAAGATCCAATATACAAATACAAACATATTAACACAAAGCAAAAATATCCTCACCCCTTTTTGTCCCTTGAGCGAATGAATGAAAAACAGCGACCCGCGCTTGTACTAACGCGCATGCGCACTAGCGCAAACGGCGCACTCAGAGCAAACGATGTGCATCGCGACAAAGTACAACTATCATCACAAAACACTCCGTTTCGTCCTAATACAATGTAACGACATCCACCGCACACTCCAACCCTTCCTAACCGTCACTTCCAAATCATCATACATGTTGCCCGCAATTTCACAAAACAGCCGCATGCAAGCTAATAGCCTAGCCAGCCTGATGTGATGGTCCAACACTCCAAGATCCGCGCGTTATGTGATGTTCCACATGCGTTCGGGATCCGCACATCCATTCAGTCCGCTCATTACCAATCTAACTCTAAACAACCCACACATGTTCAAACAACAAACTATATTAAAAGAAATTAAAACATCCTATGATAACAAGTGCCGTTACACAGTCCAAAACGAATCATAAACCATTTCTCTTACCCTTTCTCTGCCTGGCTCCACAGCGCCAGGATGTCCAAACACTCCTCTCAACACATCGTACACAATCATTACCGCATCAAATATCAACATTAATATGGCCACAATTACATCATCATACCACTCGACTCGCTTCTCGACAACCATATCTCACACAACCTTCAGTTAAATCTCTAACATCGCCGCCGTAACGTCCATAGATTACCATGGCTCCTCCACAGAGCTAAGCTAGCTAGCCCCAACTTCCAATATGACTCGCTTCAGACTCGTATACCGTTCTGATCCACGTTTAACAACACAACAAACCGGCCAAGCTTGCTATGATCACATACATTTACACAAATACATTTATACAAACAAACCAACCCCTGTACAAGGCGTCGATTACATGGCGCAACACTTACAACCATCAAGACCCTGTGCATGCCGACTTTTCCAGTATCTAAAATTTACTCTCCGAACATCCTCTGGTGTCCACAAGCCAAAACCCCATATTACTCCTAATCTACCTAATCTACAGTCCTCATCGCGGCGAACCCAGTCATATATTTAATAATAAAATTGAGTCCCACTAACAGGGTATAGACTCCCACTTTTACACACTCTTCATACTCTTTACCTAACCCTATAATCTTCTCTTTAAGATCTCTGACTACTCTGCATTTTCCATTACTTATCCATAGTCACCTCACAGTCCCAGACTTCCTGCCTTTCTGTAACTATAATCCACGTTCTACCGCTCCTGCCTTACCCCTCTTAAGTAATTTACCTATCCCTACCTTATGTGCTTTGGATCACCTCAAGCTATTACATTCACCAGTCAATCATACAAATTCGTGTACTGTCCCTCAACTCAGGTCTGCTCAATCGACGCAGCCTCCTAAACTTGTGACACCCTGTATCACCATTACATCCTCAGCGCCTCCTAACACCAGCTGTCCCTAAATATGACTAATAACTAATCGTCGGGCGGCCGTTTTTTAAACAACAACAACAAAATAAAAAAGTACTATCCCCCTGCTCACAAAGGCCTGGCACAAAATACGCTGCCCGTATTTACAGCAATAAACCCCAAGCAAGCAGGCCGAAAGCGGCCTCCTGTCTCTGAATAATCACACAATCATCAAAGCTCCTGATTGCATATTTACTGGACAACAAGCGCGCTCCCTTCATCTTTGGACAGTCTAATCGAATCACCACTCCACCATTCCTGTATGCAAAGAATATATTCACCCTGGGCCCCAACTAGTGGCCACACGACCAACTTTCTATTCATCCCTCGTTCCTCCATCCAGACAGCAAACTCTGCACTGCAAACCCCTCGTAATGAACGTATCAACCTCCGGCTTTATTCTGGCTGTCCCCAACGTGCAGGCAGGGGCCGTGGCGCTGAGCAGCTAGCCACACCAAACCCCACCGCACATCCTTTTTAGGGGTGGCAGCTCAGAACGGGTCAAACGGCACCATTTCTGTCGTATATTCTATACATCTCTAAGGTTATTTACAGCACAATGAGGTTGTTATCTGGAAGGAGGGAAGGAGAGTGATAGAAACATGGTCTCCTCCCCAAAAATAGCCAGTAGAGAATAAAGTTGTGCAGCCAGACAACAGAGCTCTAATTCAAACTCATTTATTTGCCGAGCGGCCAAAGGTGGATAAGCAATCAGGTACATACAGGAATTATTCATCATAAGACATGATTTGTACAAAAGGGTTGATGAGATTTACATAATCATATAGCCCATTCACAGTGGCTTCTTCACATCAAGCCAGGTTTGCACATAAAAAGTAGTCATGTTATCAATGGAATAGACTATAGTACTCTTTGCCACCACATGATCAAACCTGGTCTAAGATAGGCTAGTTATCACAAACAGTGATTATTCCATATACAGTTTTACTCACGTAGGGCAAAATAGCAGTACAGTCTGTGGAGGGGTGGAGGCTCAGAATCAGACAATTTTATTATTTTTTTTTTACTTCTAATTTTACTATGTTATTTTATTTCATACTTATCTTGTCTTGCACAGTCTCTGGAGCGTAACAGTAAGAAGCATTTTGTATAAAAGTATTCTGTACTTCTGTATGACAACTATTAAAGAAACTTGAAACTTGATGGGTGGGTGCATCTGTTCTGGCCTCCTCTCTCTCTCCTCTACATTCTTATTTATACTCTGATTTTCCCCCAATAGTAGCACATATTCTAATAATACGTTAGTCCAATCCGCTTTCTTGACTCTATATATGGAGTTCTGTTCCCATTGGCTGTCTTCCCGGGGTGCTGTCTGTCCTTGCACAATGGGGGTTGGTGTCGGTGGCCCCCTCCTTTGGGCTGTGGTCTTCTCCTCTGAATTAATCCAACACTTTAACATTCCTTCGTGTACTATTTTGATTTTCCAATGTACATGGTTCATGCAATGATCTATAGATCTCTAATATCACCCCAGTACAGTCATTGCTTCTAGGCTGATACCAAACATCATAGAAGACAGCACCAACCTTTATTTACCAAACTGACACTTGCATTACAACTATGATTTAAAGGAAATAGCTTGATTACTTAATCAGTTTTGACATTCCTAAAATGGTATTCAAATCTTCTTTGTAAGTTACCTTCTAAATTGATATGGTTTCCTACAGACTTAAGGCATTATTTGACCTGTGTGTCTGGTCTCTAATCTATTATTATGTGGATTCAACCAGTTTTAGCATGCAGGGGCTTTTATGACCTGCCCCTGTCTCTGCAACTGTTCTTCTCTACTACAGTTGAGTAAACAGTCTTCTCGTGAGCGGGGGTTGCCTGAAAGCTCCCCAGAGTGTCACACCCCACTGACCATATTTGCATCTTCATTGTTTTGTTACTCTGAGAGTCCATGTAATGCTACAGTTCACTATTAAAGCATTATTTTGAATTAACTATTATAACAGATATTTTCAGTTTCAGGGTTGATCTAACAGTCTGCTCAAGTCAATATACCATACATGTGCTCCAATCTGTACTAGTCCTCATTGTCATCCGTGATGTAACTGACAATGGAGGAGTACTCAGAGAACTTCTGTAACTGGCACATACCTCAGTTGAAGCAGAAGTCAGAGGTGTAGAGGGTGAACAGGGGGGGGGGTAAGGAACATATACAGTAAAATGTTCTACAAGACATACTGTATCTGTTCCTCTCCATCTTGGTTTTAACGTGTTAAGCCCTAGCTCTATTTTCTGAAAATCCGCCTAAAAATACATACCTAAGTAAATGGAAGATTGCTCCACTTCTACAAGGTCCATTAGCATGTTCTTGGTATATACGGACATCTATGGATCTCATGGAATGGATTCCCAGTTTCAGAAATATTGTGTCTGTTACCAGGCTTGAGTAAATTGTGATTAAACAAAGGAGAATATAAATTATGATTTTTCTTTGCATCTTTGACAGTGAATTACACCATGCTAAAAATGACCATGCATAAAGAACTGACACTGAGCTTGTTCAGTAGCTTCTTGAGATTGTGTGTACAAAGAATCTAAGCAAATTAATAAAGGGAAGATGATTAAACATAATGTTTTGTAGATACAGTACTGAATTCTGCCATCTGGACACATGCAACCCCGAGAAATAACAGGGAGCTGGAATCGGCTGGGAAAGGTAGTTTTTCAAGATTTCAACGCTCATTGAGAGCTCTGGATGCCCTCTCCTCATATAACAACAACTGGTGATGCGCCGCTAATTCAAAACAGATATTCGCTAAATTAGTAAGACATTCCATAAACTAAAGTCGCTCACTTTAACCTATTGGTAAACAAACATATTGCTGAAAATATACACTATGACTGCTGTTGTGACATGGTTAGGGTCTTTACTCTTGGATACATTTAAAAAAAAATAACGCTAATTAATGTCATACAGTCTGGAGAGATTGGTTTTTGATGTGATGTCATTTTGGGACTGGTGCCGGACCCGTCAGGCTTAATTAAGAAGTTAACTTGTGCTGGAAGAGTATGGTGTTTTATTGTACTGTCAAGACCGCATGGAAATGACCATCGTGGGAGATGGTGCTGATGGAAACAGAGGAAAATAAATATACATTGTGTCTTCCATGCCTTCATTTTATGTCCTTTTGACTTGAACAGTTGCCTCAGACCTTTTGTTGAAATACATAATGTGTTGTGTGTGTGTATCTCGGGTGTGGGTATTCATAAAAAACGAATTGCAAGTGAAGTGAATATTCATATTTTAGACATTTTCTAAGAATCATTCCTGGACTGACAAATATCTTCAAACAGAGACTCTTCATTTATTCAACTGTGTATTTTGTTTTAGTCCTGGGGACAGAAGAAAAGCACGTTAGATTAGCTTTTGAATTCACCTCTGCTATACATTAAATCTCAATAGTGTGTGGTGTATTGATTACACAAGTATTGACAATCAATGCACAGGAGGATTACATGTCACAGCACACTACTGCTCCTTAGCATAATCACATCTAGCAGGGGGGGGGATCCTTAATCCTGACATCACTGTGTGAAGAGGGGGAAAAAAGTACTTTTTGGTTTAGTAACATTCTGGCAAAACGACTTGTGGTTAAAAAGAAAAGAAAACACACTGTACCACATAAAAAGCGGGAAAACAAGCAAGGTGCGTTGGTTTTTGTTCGGCACATCTACGGTGTGTGGTGAGATCAGGCGGAAGCATTTTCTCGTGTGGTAAAGATTTCACATTCCCTTTGACAGCTCCGGGAGGGGGTCACAGGGCTGGCAGTGGATTTACCATCACTATCTATATATCTGCCTCCCTGCACCCCAGTGTTGGTTAATTAAGTGTGCTGGAAATTTCCCTCATAAGTTAAATGATGTTTCTAGGTCCCAATGCTGGGCGACTGTCGATCATCGATCATCTCGCTCGCGTGTTGCCGGGCAGCGGGGCCTGGGCCGCCGGCAGCAGATTTAGAGGGGGAGATATGAATTGGTGTTAATTGTGTCCCATTGTATTAGGGGACGTGGCAGCTCAATATCACCTTGCTGACGTTTCATTAAGATGTTGGCATAACTCTGCCGTCTTCGGGCAGGGGAAGGGGAATTTGGCTAACAAGAATAATGGAGCGGGAGGCTGTGAGGTGTGTGACAGTAATGATATGCAGATTGCCCCGCGTGCCTTGGCACGGCGAGGAGAAGGAAAGCTGCAAATGCTTCAGGGGATTTACCGGTATTATGGAATTGTGAAAAGAGTGACCAATGAAGCAACCAGTTAAATGCTTTGCACACAAGGCTCAAAAGGAATGTAGACTGCTGATTGGAGTAACCGTTTTCTTTTCTTGAGAGGTTTTCTGTTGAGTGGATTTGGTGATGTCATTGATATCCAAATGTGAGATGTAAATGAGCGACATCTTCAGAAATGGATCAACCCATTATTCATAATCTTTTTTATATATATAATTTTTTTATACTATTGAACATTCTCTCTCTCCCACTCTAGCTGTTCTTACAAACCGCAATGAGTCGATGTGACGTAGCAGTGGAGTTGTTGACGTTTTTAATATCAATACGCTGCTTGTTCTCTTCATACCTGTCTCTATCTCTTTCTTTTTTTTATCTATCAAGTTCCATTATCATAGCAATCTGTCTGTGATGTGACGGGGCCCAGAAATGCCGCTGTATAATAACATATGACTAATTGATTGAAGTTCAGCTCAGACTACAGCTAATTGGGCCAGGATGGAGTGGTACGTCATTAAGGAAGCAAATCCCGTTCCTGAGTGAATAGTGTGTGCGTGTGTGTGTGTGTGATACTGTATGTTGTTTGTTTGTGTCTGTGTGTTTGTATGTGTGTGCACAATGAACGCGTGTTTAACGATCATGTGTGTGTGTGTGTGTGTGTGTGATACTGTATGTTATTTGTTTGTTTGTGTCTGTATGATGTGTGTGTATGTGTACGGTGTGTGAGTGTATGTGCACGATGAATGTGTGTTTAACGATCTTGTGTGTGTGTGTGTGATACTGTATGATATTTGTTTGTTTGTGTCTGTATGATGTCTGTGTATGTGTACGGTGTGTGGGTATGTGTTCACGATGAATGTGTGTTTAACGATTGTGTGTGTGTGTGTGTGTGTGTATGGTGCGCATGGGCCTTGATGTGGTTCCAGAGAACGCCTTATCTGGAAATTAGTCATCTGCAATGTCCTCCGATTCTCTGATTGATGTTTTTATGTATTCATCTTGGACAAGCTCCAAACTGACTGTGTGTGTGGATCCCAATGCCTCGTAATTACAGCTGAAGAAAATAAGCAATCATACAGGAGGAAAACTCTGATTTCGATTCGGTCTGAAGTCAGTTTGGAAATGCTCCAAAAACAGGATCAAGCAAACTCCCAAATGGCAAGAGACACTTTCAAAGAAACAAGGGATTTCATGGGTTATCTCTTCATGAGGGTGTTTTGCCACTTCCAATCTCTATTCTTCAGCAGAATTATCCCATGTTCTGAAAATTCTGTCTGAAATCATACTCTTCACAAAATATTAAAAAAAATATTTAAAAGAGAAACACCTGTCTTTTTGGTAAATGTGCAGGTGAGATCTTATTGCAACAGACAGGGTTGGGTTTCCAATTCCAGCTGGGAAGATAGAGGAGAGAGGTGAGGCAGAAAGCTGTTAGCGCACTGTTATTCGCATCCTCTTGATGTCCTGCCACACCTGCAAACAACTGATGAATGATCATATGGAGGCTATAACCTGACGAGCTGTGAAACAAATATGGCCAATATCTGGTTTCCTGCCTCACCGTCCACGCCGTTCACCAAGAGTGTTTGTAATTCCTCTCCTCAACACCTCTGTAACAAGCACCTTTGCTATTAGCCAAATTACTATAATATTATCCACTGAGGCCATGGCTTGGTGTAAAATCACTCCACTCTCCGTGTTCGCAATCTGTCTGAATGTGCACTCTGTTATTGCTTCCAATTTTTCCTCTGACTGTGGGCTTGCATTCTGACAGCAGCCATTATTAGAAGTTTTTGCATAATGGGCGAAAGCTGACACCTTAATGTCCTCTGTTTGTTGCAGCAGTTTCAGGTTGAGGCATTGGGGGATGAAACCGTTCAAGAAGGGCTTTATATGGTTCAGTACCAGGTAGGGCTTTAGAGTTCAGTACCAGGTAGGGCTTTAGAGTTCACGACCGGGTAGGATATTAGAGTTCACGACCGGGTAGGTCTTTATAGTTCAGTACCAGGCAGAGCTTTATAGTTCAGTACCAGGCAGGGCTTTATAGTTCAGTACCAGGCAGGGCTTTATAATTCAGTACCAGGCAGGGCTTTATAGTTCAGTACCAGGCAGGGCTTTATAGTTCAGTACCAGGCAGAGCTTTATAGTTCAGTACCAGGCAGAGCTTTAGAGTTCAGTACCAGGCAGGGCTTTATAGTTCAGTACCAGGCAGGGCTTTATAGTTCAGTACCAGGCAGGGCTTTATAGTTCAGTACCAGGCAGGGCTTTATAGTTCAGTACCAGGCAGGGCTTTATAGTTCAGTACCAGGCAGGGCTTTATAGTTCAGTACCAGGCAGGGCTTTATAGTTCAGTACCAGGCAGGGCTTTATAGTTCAGTACCAGGCAGGCCTTTATAGTTCAGTACCAGGCAGGGCTTTATAGTTCAGTACCAGGCAGGGCTTTATAGTTCAGTACCAGGCAGGGCTTTAGAGTTCAGTACCAGGCAGGCCTTTAGAGTTCAGTACCACGCAGGGCTTTAGAGTTCAGTACCAGGCAGGGCTTTAGAGTTCAGGGGCAGGTAGGACTTTATAATTCAGTACCAGGCAGAGCTTTAGAGTTCAGTACCAGGCAGGGCTTTATAGTTCAGTACCAGGCAGGGCTTTATAGTTCAGTACCAGGCAGGGCTTTATAGTTCAGTACCAGGCAGGCCTTTATAGTTCAGTACCAGGCAGGGCTTTATAGTTCAGTACCAGGCAGGGCTTTATAGTTCAGTACCAGGCAGGGCTTTAGAGTTCAGTACCAGGCAGGCCTTTAGAGTTCAGTACCAGGCAGGGCTTTAGAGTTCAGTACCAGGCAGGGCTTTAGAGTTCAGGGGCAGGTAGGGCTTTATAATTCAGTACCAGGCAGGGCTTTATAGTTCAGTACCAGTCAGGCCTTTAGAGTTCAGTACCAGTCAGGCCTTTAGAGTTCAGTACCAGTCAGGCCTTTATAGTTCAGTACCAGTCAGGACTTTAGAGTTCAGTACCAGGCAGGCCTTTAGAGTTCAGGGGCAGGTAGGCCTTTATAATTCAGGGCCAGGTAGGGCTTTATAATTCAGTTCCAGGCAGGGCTTTAGAGTGGTGATCTGGTAGGTGGGTGGATGAGTATGGTTGATACTTGAGATTAGATATGATATAATGTACTATTTTTGTATAATGTGAAAATGTACAAAAAAAAATCACACTCCAGGGACTACTAAAAAAAAACATTCAAAGATCATTTGAGGTAAACTTTCTCATTGACATTGTTTATGCACTTAACCCAGTAGGAACATGGAGCACTGACAAATCACTATCCACCCTGCTCTTCGATTCTGCCCTTATATACGTCTGTGTTGATCATTCACAATTCTCTTTGAAAACACTGTTTCAAACACAAGTCTCTTTCTTGAATGGCTGATATCGACAAACCAAACAGTTCACAGTTTCAAGACACACAACAACTAGAAGAGTTGATAGTGCTACACTGCACTACCATATACAATACTATTACTCAACTGTATTTCTAAAGTACTAGAGTAGGCAATATAGCCTATACCATGACCTGAATTGTGGTACAATGTAACATCCATGCTAGGGTCAAGACTCAATAGGCATTCAATTCAGGAAGTACATTTTCTTCCAAAATCTCACCTTTTGGCACGAGAGGGCTGTCTCACCTACTCTACGTACAGTATTAGCAAATGATTCAGAATGGATACTCCATCATCAGCAACTCTTTATTTTGAAGTGATTGAACCGGGAATTCATTAAAACCATTCCCTGGTATGCAGTGTTATATACTGTATAAGAAATAACATGATGCATAATCTTCATAATCATCAACCAGCATTGTTTACAGCCTCTCCATCTGCTGACACCCATTGGACAGTACAGGCATTACATGGTTTTACCAGAGACCTGTGGAACTGCAGCCTCTGCAAACAGCCACAGATTTATGTTTGGTTCCGTTTACAAGAAAAAGAAGAGTGGACACATTACTTTCAGCATTAGGGCATCCATAGAAATGATGACAGCAGTAAAGTTGAAAATGTTGTGGGGATTTATGGCAGCATTGAAAATCATTTTCATTCATACTTTTCTCTTTTTTTCCAATTTATGTCCAGGGAAACTTTGCTGAGTGTGTGTGTGTGTATTTGTTTCCTCCAACACCCTGCTACACATTCACATAGCTGCACAAATTCTCACCTGGGAGCTGCCCAGTACAACCACAGTTTTCTAACTGTCGGCCACCGAGTATCTCTACTGGAGCAGTTTTGGGTTCAGTGCCTTGCTCAGGGGCATTTCAGCGATGCGGGAAGAGGGGTAATTACTCATTCCCTCCCCTGCTTCTGTTACATTTTAGGCCATCGCTACGATATTAAACCCTGGAACGAGAGGGTGGGATGGAAGTCACAGTCGTGTGGGATAGAGGAGAAGTGAGGTTGGAATTGAAACTATAGTAAAAACAAAGCATCAAGTTTCAATTTTGTTTATTAAATATCACAATAAAATACAGGTACTTTACGGTGTAATGTTTTGTTCTGTATGAGCCCCTGAGCATGTGCTGCATACGTTAAAAAAAGTAAGTAAGAAAGTAAGTAAAAAGTAAGTAAAAAAAAAAGGTAAGTAAAGAGGAATATACATATATACAATATACAGTGCACTATGCAATCTAAAGTAGTAAAAATGAGTAAACAGTGAGGTACAATGCAGACATTACAGTATTACAGCATCGAGACGTTGTTGTGTTTGTTTTTATTTGTATTAATATTAGGCCCAGTGTATCACCAAAACACAAAAGGTCAAATGGTTTATATTTTATTTCAAGGTAATGAAGTGGATATACAGTATCTATGGTTAATGCACTCTACTACGGGCTACCCTGTTTTGACAGCATCATTATATCTAGTATAAAGGCTAGAATATTCTCGGACAAATTAAAAGGGCTGGGTTCATCCTATCCCCACTCATCCCTCATCCCTCCGCCTCTTTGGGAGTTGCTTAAGGTTTTGAATCTAATAATAAACGTTGTGTTCGGCGCCGCTGCACTGTGAAAGTTACTGCAGCAGCAGTGGAACTTTGCGCCTTTGAAATATTTGCTTTGGAAGTTGAGAGATGAGAGAAGCCCGACTGGAGAAGAGCCCAGGGTGAGGGCCACACTCAGACACAGCAAACATTGCTCAGCTCATATTGTTTCATATTGGAAGAAAGGAGAAAACTAATTTCTAGCCCCCCCACCAACCAGTTATTGGATGAATCCTCTGTGAGGATTTTTCTGCTGAAGTGGATGGCTCCTGTTTCATCTAAAAAACCCTGCGAGGGATAGCACTGTGTGTGTGTGTGTGTGTGTGTGTGTGTGTGTGTGTGTGTGTGTGTGTGTGTGTGTGTGTGTGTGTGTGTGTGTGTGTGTGTGCGTGCGTGCGTGCGTGCGTGCGTGCGTGCGTGCGTGCGTGCGTGTGTGTGTGTGTGTGTGTGTGTGTGTGTCCTGCCAAGTATGTGAGCTACAGTACGCTGATGACTGTGCCATCTTAGCTCACAGTCCAGAGTCTATGCAGCATGCTCTCGACACCATATCCAGCCTGTACCAATCCTTCGGTCTCCAGGTCAACATACAAAAAACCGAAGTCATGTCCCAACTCACTTCCCGAACCTCTACACCTCCCAGTTTTCACATAAACGGTGTTCCACTCAAAACAGTGGATCATTTCACCTACCTCGGCTCCACTCTGTCCTCATGCTGCTCCCTTGACGCGGAGATACACACACGTATCAATAAAGTGGCATCATCCTTTGGACGCCTACGCAGCAGGGTTTTTGAAAACCGAAACCTGAAGATCAGCACCAAGGTTGCCGTTTATAACGCAGTATGTCTCTCCACTCTGCTCTATGGAGCAGAATCCTGGACCCCATACCGCCGGCACATCACCAACCTGGACACTTTCCACATCCGTTGCCTCCAAAGGATCCTCGGCCTGACCTGGGAAGATTGAGTCCCCCACACAGACATCCTCAACAACACCAACTCAATCTGTATGGCCGCAGCTGTGGCCAAAAAACATCTTCGTTGGATAGGGCACACCATACGTATGCCTGACCACCGCCTGCCCCGCCAAGTCCTCTATGGCCAACTGAGAGGAGCAAAGCGGGCTGCTGGAGGCCAAAAGAGACGCTTTAAGGACTACACCAGGGACCTCCTAAAGTGTGCAAACATCACGCAGCTTGAAACTCTGGCACTCGACAGATCAGCCTGGCAAGTCACTTGTGCCACTGCAGTTTCCCAAATACACCCCTCAAGGATCGGACTCAACGCCCACGAGAAGTGGCACCAGCGGCAGCGTCGCTAACCCCCCCGTCTCCCCATCCCTGGAGCAAGCGTCATCATCGAACACGATGGACAGCTAAGAGGTGTGTGTGTGTGTGTGTGTGTGTGTGTGTGTGTGTGTGTGTGTGTGTGTGTGTGTGTGTGTGTGTGTGTGTGTGTGTGTGTGTGTGTGTGTGTGTGTGTGTGTGTGTGTGTGTGTGTGTGTGTGTGTGTGTGTGTGTGTGTGTGTGAGTGAGTGTGTGTGTACTAGCGGTATGTGCATGAGTTTGTGTGTGCTAACACGCCTCACAGCTATGACATTTGTGCCATTTTCCTGACGCTAAGGTTTGACACTTTCCATTAGCTTGATGTTCATTAGTCTATCTGACATAGTTAATTAGCTAGTGATAAAAATAGTCATAAAGAAATGTGGTGGATACACTTGTATCTGGCATACTTCCTGTGCACTTTGCCCCCCCAAGTTCTCGCCGAAACCCACTTTATCTTGTTTCTTTTTCTCTGCACAGGATGAAAATGATCTTGCACTGATGAGCCATTGTTTTCCTATGTGGAGAGCGGAAGCAACCAACTCGGCTACCCTTGAGATAGCGCACCACTCGAAACCGCCACGAAGCGATGTGCTCAAAATTTGAATCATTTAAACTTTGACCATGGCAAGGAAACTATAAAAGAAGGAAGTGTTATTACGTGTAGCGTTTAAATGCACATTGGTGCCAAGTGTGGAAACTTTCAGTATGGTCGACTGGGATCACAGTTTGAGTTGAATGGGATCACCATCTCCTTGTTCATGTATTACCTTATATGTCAGAATCATCAGCAACTTGTTGCATTGTTAACTAGCTAACGTTTGATATGTTGTTTGTGTTATATGTATATTTCCTCAGATAGAAATTTACATTATAAAAAAGTAACTGTACTTACAGTATATTTCATTCACGGTTTTTGCTGCACGCCTGGTGATACTAAATCCAGATTGAATGAATATTCTCCTATGGTTCATTACAATTTACTCAAGCCTAGTAACAGACACAATATTTCTGACACTGGGAATACATTCCCTGAGATCCATAGATGTCCCAAGGACCTTATAGAAGTGGAGAAATCTTCCATTTACTTAGGTATGTATTTTTAGGCAGATTTTCAGAAAATAGGGCTAGGGCTTAAGAGGTTAATCTGATTAATGGTCATATCAGTTATATGTTCCTTTGTGGGGTAAATTAAATTGATTTTTTTTATCCACTTTTTCTCCCATTTTCTATATTTTCTCCCATCCCAATTTCGTATCATCCAATTCAACCCTCCCCTGTCACGAACGCTGTTTCTTGCCTCCCACAAGCCGGCTGCAATGTGGACTAAGTCATACATAGCACAAGTCCCCTCCGGTACTTGAGGTAACTAACAGCAGTCGCATCTTTTCACCTGCGCAGCTCGATCTCTCAGTGGCGAGGAGTAACGCGTGGGAGGCTCACGCTGCCCCCGACACTTCCTGATTCTACTGCGCAGGCGCACCAACCGACCTGTAGGAGTCGCTGTCCACAACGCCCGATCCCCACCCATCAGTTTCCCACCCCCTACTACGGCCAATGTGTATTAGTATGAACGACCAGCTAAACTGAAAGCAATGTGGAGCACTGGGCTCGAACAGGCAAGCGCCTTGCCCACTACGCCACGTAGCCGCCCGGGTAAATTAAATTGATATAATTGAAATTGTAAGTAAATTCAAAAACAAAACATCAACTGATATAAACTCCATTGACATGGTAATTATTAAAGAAGTAATTGATTCTATTGTAAAACCTTTGACCTATATATGCAATCTGTCTTTTCAAAGAGGTGTTTTTCCTAATAATATGAAATCAGCAAAGGTAATTCCAATATTTAAAAATGGAGATAAGCATAAAATGGACAATTATAGACCGGTGTCTCTACTTCCTTTATTTTATTAAATATTAGAGAAATTATTTGTGAAACAACTGGATCTTTTCATTGGCAAATACAAAATATT
Source organism: Notolepis coatsorum (assembly GCF_963971535.1). Taxonomy (NCBI): domain Eukaryota; kingdom Metazoa; phylum Chordata; class Actinopteri; order Aulopiformes; family Paralepididae; genus Notolepis; species Notolepis coatsorum. The sequence continues at coordinate 36,865,472 of NC_140180.1, read as the reverse complement.
GAGTGAACACCAGTATTGGTTTAGGGAAAACAAAACTACTACATATGCAGTGATGGAGATGGTAGAAGAAATAACAAAAGCAGTTGAAAATGACGAGTGTTCTATTGGTATTTATATTGACCTGCAGAAGCCTTCTAATACAATATAGTTTCAAGTTTCTTTAATAGTTGTCATACAGAAGTACAGAATACTTTTGTACAAAATGCTTCTTACTGTTGCGCTCCAGAGACTGTGCATGACAAGATAAGTATGAAATAAAGACATAGTAAAAATTAGAAGTAAAAAAAGAGGTCACAGTGTTCAGTTTAGACATATGTACAATGTTCGTAGACGTAGTTACCATACAATATACAATACTGTGCAGTGTACTAATATACAATACTATATAGTGCAAGGCATAAATGGACGAGGTGCAGTTTAGGTACAATTCACAGTAGGTGTACGAGTTGTAGTGCAAATCCTTTATCAATAAATATAAAGTGTAAGTGTGTTTGTGTGATCTAAAGTGTGGAGAGTGGGTGCTGCAGTGTGTTGTTTGTTTGAGTGAGTGTGTGCGTGTACGTGTGTGTGCTGTGTGCATTTGATGGTTGTTGCATAGTGATTATTGTTCGTTTAGCGATTATTGTTCGTTTAGCAGCCTGATGGCCTGGGGATAGAAGCTCCTTCTGAGTCTTTCTGTGCTCGCCATAAGACTCCGGTATCGCTTGCCTGACGGCAGCAGTTCAAAGAGGCAGTTGTTCGGGTGGCTCGAGTCCTTAATAATTCTCTTAGCCTTCCCCTTGCACCGCTTGTTGTAAATGTTCTGGAGGGTGGGAAGCCCCCCTCTAATTGTGCGTTCGGCTGAACGTGTCACTCTTTGTAGTCTGCTACGGTCTTGTGCAGTGCTATTCCCAAACCAGGAGGTGATGTTGCCGGTCAGGATGCTCTCTATTGTACATGAGTAGAAGTTCCTAAGGATCTTCTGACTGACTTGGAACTTCCTTAGGCGCCTGAGGAAGTAGAGGCGTTGTCGTGCCTTCTTCACAACACTGTCAATGTGTGTGGTCCATGTCAAGTCCTCGGATATGTGGGCTCCGAGGTACTTGAAACTGTTCACTCTCTCAACTGGTGCCCCGTCGATGCTGAGGGGGCTGTAGTCCTTGACCCCCGACCTCCTGAAGTCCACAATCATCTCTTTTGTTTTGCTGACGTTCAGGGAGAGGCAGTTCTCCTGACACCACTGTGACAGGTTCTCTACCTCTTCCAGGTAGGCCCTTTCGTCGTTGGCAGAGATCAGGCCCACCACTACTGTGTCATCAGCAAATTTGATGATGGTGTTGTTGTTCCGCTGTGCTACGCAGTCATGTGTGTACAGGGAGTAGAGGAGGGGGCTCAGAACACAGCCCTGGGGGGCCCCTATGTTGAGCGTGATGGATGAGGAGGTGCAGTTGCCGGCTCTTACCACCTGGGGTCTGCCCGTCAGGAAGTCCAGGACCCACTGGCACAGGTCATAGTTCAAGCCCAGGTCCCTGAGCTTGGCTATGAGTTTGGAGGGGACTATGGTATTGAATGCTGAGCTGTAGTCGATGAACAGCATTCTCACATAGTTCCCCTGCCTCTTGTCCAGATGTGATGCTGCTGTGTGCAGCACATGGGCTATGGCGTCCTCCGTGGACCTGTTGGGGCGATATGCAAATTGCAGAGGGTCCAGGTTGATGGGGAGGGAGGAACAGATGTAGCCCTTCACTAGCTTCTCAAAGCACTTCATGGCTATGGAGGTGAGGGCTACAGGGCGGTAGTCGTTGAGGCAAGCGGGCGTAGATTTTTTGGGTACAGGGATGATGGTGGACTTCTTCAGACAGGTGGGGATGACGGCCTGTTCCAAGGACAGGTTGAAGATGTCAGTGAATACCGGGGCCAGTTGGTCGGCACAGACTTTTAGGACGCGGCCGGGGATGCCGTCCGGTCCTGCTGCCTTCCTGATATCCACTTTTTTAAAGATCCGTCTCACCTCATGCTCTGTTACCCTGAACACTGAGTCTCCATCAGCAGACCCCCCCCCCCCCCCATTGCCGTGGTTTGTAGGCTGGTGTTGTTATTCACAGCCTCAAACCTCGCATAGAAGGAGTTGAGATCATTTGCTAAGGAGATGTCACAGATAGCACAGCATATTAGTGAGAAAATTGGAGAATTATGTCATATGAGGTATAGCTAACTCTTAGCTGAAGAGCTACTTGGAAAACAGACAGCAATGTGTGCAAATTAATGACACTGTGTCAGGATTTAGGAAGGTCACCTGTGGAGTACCCCAGGGATCTGTGATAGGTCCAAAACGTTTTATACTTTATATTAATGATATGTGCAATGTTGCTGAACTGTTAAAGTTTGTTATTTTTGCAGACGATACAAATGTATATTGCTCATGAAGTAATTTAAAGGAACTTCTGTTTGATATTGAAAGAGAGTTTGAAATTCTCAAAACTTGGTTTGATGTTAATAAATTGTCTCTCAATTAAGAAAACAAAATGTATGGTTTTTGGTAATTGAAAGGAAATAGAGGGATATCGAGTAAAAAATATGTGATGTAAAAATAGAACGTTTCTGAGATACAATTTCTAGGGGTAGTTGTTATTGAGCAGAAATTAACATGGAAACAACATGTTAACTATATTCAAGGGAAGATATCTAAGTCAGTAGCCATATTGTATAAATGTAAGAATATATCCAACTATAATGCCTTGTACATCATTTTCTGCTCACTTATACTTCCTTACATATCTTACTGTGTGGAAGTATGGGGGTTGACATTTAAAAATACTGCAAATCCGATATAGTCTTACTGCAAAAGCGGGCCATTCGGAACCTTTTTAAGGCTGGTGACTGTGACCACACAAATCCATTGTTTATAAAGTCTTGTTATGAAATGTAATGATTTGGTTTATTATAAAATTATGCAAATAATGTACAGAGCTAAAGCAAAGTTACTCCCGGACGGTGTGAAAAGTTTTTTTTCAATACATATGAGAGATTTGAGAGATATTTGTAAATGTACTGTTCAAAAAGCTAAGAAAGGGATTAAAAGGTGATGTATTTCTATTATTGGAGTTAACTTGTGGAACAAGGCTGATATACAGTTAAGAAGGAGTAATTCAATTTTGGTTTTTAAGAAAATGGTGTTGTGAAGGGCCAGATTAAACCGAATATATATATTTATTTATATATATATATTTAATTGTATTTGTATATTCTCTAATATTCCCTGATATCCCTTGTATATTCCTTGTACAATATGCATTGAATATCCATTCTAGCCTACTGAACATCCCATAATAGTCTCCATTCTACTATTGGTCGAGACCTTGGTGCCAGGCTGCCATACCCCTCAGACCCAGTTCAAACGTACCGCTCCACATGTACGAACAAGTCCTAGTTCCGCGTAGGAATCTGGCTACCGCACCACTAATGGGACTATTTGTTCATAGTGCGTATATATACTGCGCTACTAAAGTAGGACTTTCTTTTCAGTCCAGTTTCTTACCCTCCAATAGAGTCACAGACGTAAAGCCTCCCTGCGACGCCACGTGTGGGAGTAAGGCCAAGTTCGCCTACCATCGGTATTGAGACATCGTGTATATTAATATTTGAATAGTCATATTTGGCACTATATCGTCGAGTTGGACGTAGTCTATTAAGCTAATAATAGTCTGTTAATATATAGTGCTTCGTGCGGTGAGAATACTACCGTAGTCAGTACCCCATCGTTTCGGGCAGAGAACTGGCTGCTTACCCAGGGTGGTTGACCCCACGTGAAGCTGCACCCGAGGACCCCCAGAGCCGACGAGCGAGTGGACCTGTATACCGGATTATTCTACCGACGACAGCCCGCCTTCCCAGGCACGGATTATGCTTTGTATACATTGATTATTCCATGGATAAAGACCCCCGACACTGCCGTGTGTTGGAACCCCCCCCCCTGGAGAGGACGCAAGGTGAGGAGACGCTCTGCAAGACGAGGTCGCTTCACGTCTCTCCTCCGTGGACCGGATGACGCCGGCCCACAAAGAGTCCACCTGCTTTCATCTGTGGTCCAAGGATCGCCGGCGCATTGAACGGCACTACAGTGGGTTCACCTGGGATACCCTTGGCCGGATGAGGCAGCCGGATTCTACCCCCCCCCCCCTTCCTACTCCTGTCGGCTTACAAGCGACCGGATTAACCCCCTCTAGTGTATCCAGTATATAATCATTAAAGTATCATTGCTGTTATTCCTTAAACTATTCCAGGTCGTATATGTACCACCTGCGCCTTCAGAGATTGGACATTCTCTATTGATATACCGACGAATACTCTTGCCATAAAAGTGCATACTAATTCCATTCATAAATGTGATTGATTTGATTAAGTGCTTGCTCTACACACCATCGCTGTGTAGAAATAAAGACCTATTTCTAATTCGTACATTTGTGTTGGATCCGTTTCATCTACGTGACAGTGTTCATCATAATATATTTATGCCGTGTACTGGGTGGCCGAATATTAAGTACAAAGGTAGTGGTAGTAAGTATCATATCTAGTAATACAGTCAGGGAATTGTACCCCTCAGTTACAATTGGTCCTTCGAGCCGGAGGGTAATTAGTGTACTATTAATATAGTGTTATTAATATTGAAATGGCCTATGATGAACACTCCACGAAACGATCCTCCTAACCAACGCCCGCAGCGCGAACGACGGCTCCCTCAGTACTTAGAGGCCTACGCTGTCAGTCAACAACCTAGTCTTCTACTAACAGTAAACGCGGTAAAACTAGAAAGTAAAAGTATGTCTAACCCCAACGCCCAGACTACCCCGACCATAGAGGCCCCTACGGGCTCTAATGTAACTGACCAAGTTCACGGTGGGGACCAGTGGGAACCAGACATGACTTCACACCCCGCCAGTACTGAAGAAGTAGTCCCCGATGAGTCCCGGGAGGAATACAACGCTACCGAGAGAGAACTCGGCACGGAAGAAGACGGGGGGAGCACCGTGGAGATAGAGCTCCAAGGCTCCGCAAGGAGTACCCCGAGGGAAGGCTCCCCTATACAACCGCCTTCTCCCAGCGAGGCAGAGAGGACCCTACAGCAGGCCTTCCTCATCAGCCTGAACGCCGCTGCTGAACGCGACCGACTGCAGATCCAGCAGCGAAGCGAACACGAGCAGATACGTCTAGAAATAAGACGCATTCAGATGGAAGAGAATGTGGCCCGAGAACGAGCCGGTGCTCAACGGGACGCAGCGCGCGACAGACAGCAGTCGCAACTAATAGAACAGCTGATCAGACGGACAACACCCTCTCCCTCCGCCAGAGGCTCCAGGAACTCGTCTAGACACACCTCCAGGGCGGCATCCCCTAGCCGAGTAAACAACCCTGAACTTGACCAACAGACGAGGTCTATACCCTCCACAGACCACCTCCCCCCACCGGTCCAAGCGAGACCTAGCAACCGGGAAGGAGCAGCATATCCTGTGGAGAGGCTAAACCAGAGACTACAAGCACTGGATGACCTAACTGAAGACGAAGAGGAAGAGGAGGAGAACCACGCCCGAAGACAGCACAGTACTCTACCGGACCAGGAGGTCCGGTACAGCCCAGGCTATACTCCCGCGGAGCTGCGCTACAGACCCCCGACTCTATACACGGGTGAGCACGACGCACGACCCGCACCGAGGAACAGCACCTGGACAAGCGGGCCATGGTACACTGCCGGTACCAGCCCATACCAAGGAGCGGGAGGAGACTCGCCTAGGAGGCCTCTCCCCCAACGCTCGCCGATGTATCCACAGTCAGCGTCATACATTGGCACGCCTATGGTACCCGACTTCACCCAAGAGAACCGGGCCCAGTATACAGAACTCCGCATGTGTCTGGAGACCATGTTGGTGGATGTATTGGATGAACGCCACAAATACGCCATCCTACTGAAGCACTTAAAGGTGCCCCGCGCACATAATATAGCGCTCGCCTACGCGACTTCCACCACCCCATACACAGCAGCGCTGGTAGCATTGGACCAGAGGTATGGGCGCATATGGGATTACGTGATCCAGGAGATCCGACACATCGACCGCTTACCCCCAGCAATAGACAATCGAGCACTGGACGACCTGTCCATCAGAGTGCAGTGCCTGGTAGGGATGTTGGGAGCGCAGAGAGATAAGGGGAGGCATGAACTTTACGCCAACTCAAATGTGGAAAGGATTCTGGAGAAGCTGCCGCCCGCTCGTCAGGAGCGCTTTAGGCGGCAGAGGGACCACAGAGACCCGAATGGCCCCGAACCGAACCTCCTCGACCTAGCAGACTTCCTGGCGAGAGAAGTCAGCAGCCTACAACTAGATACATTCGGACGGAGCACCCCTGGCTCCAGAGAAGGAACCAGACGACTAAATGATGGAAGAAGATCGGTGACCGTGATGCACCAATCGGAGTCAGTACCGAGCAGCAGGAGCCACAGTACCCCCTCCAGAACGGAGAAGTGGAAGATAGTGTGCCCCTACTGTGAGAAAGAACACTGGCTAGCGCAATGTGACTCCTTCCCCAAGCTGAACGCGGAGGAAGCAAGTCAATGGATAAAGTCCAACAAGCGCTGCTTTCGCTGTGTGCGCTCACACATGGCAGCCGAATGCCGCTTAAAGAAAAGGTGCACCAAGTGCGATGGAGCCCATCTGGACATACTTCACGACAGTAACAGACGGCGCCCTTCACCCGCACCATCCAGCCGCAAAGCGAGCGTCATGTACATCGATCCCGCCAGCAGCAGTGGAGCCCGAGTACTCCTAAAAGTAGTGCGTGTGACACTAAGCTACCAGAATAAAGTCCTGGACACTTACGCCGTCCTCGATGACGGGTCAGAGAAGACCCTGCTGCTCGCCTCCGCTGCGGCCCAGCTAGGGCTGCGGGGAAGCGAAACCCAAATGACAATTCGGACAATAAGACGAGATTTGAAGACGATAAGGGGCGAGAATGTCTCGTTCTCTGTCGCAGCAAGCGGCCAGCCTGAGCGACGGTACCAGATTACAGACGCTTTCACCAGCCAAGAAATAGGACTGTCGCGGTACACATACCCCGTCGCCAAGCTGATGGAGAAATATGCGCAAGTTACCGATCCCGCTCATAGACAATGCTATGCCGACCCTGTTGATAGGCTCCGACCATGCAGACCTCATTGTCCCGATAGACCGGGTTCATACCGGACCCCGAGGCTGTCCTGCAGCAGTCGAGACCCGTTTGGGATGGACTCTCCAAGGCCCGCTCGCCAAATCTCTCAACCGAAGTACAGCCACTAGATGTCTCCACTCCCGAGTCACAGAGGGAGAAACCGCAGTCCTGCAACACATAGAGCGGCTATGGACCTTGGAACAAATGCCCTTTAAGAACGGAAAGAAAGACATTCGCTCTAAAGATGACATTTACGCCATTCACCTCCTCGAGACAGGGACCAAGAGAGTCCCGGTCAACGGCGTGTTGAGATACGCCACGCCACTCCTGCGGCGAGAAGGAATGCCTACTTTCCACGCCAAGACAGACGCCACAGAACGGTACCTGCTGAACACGGAGCGGCGCTTAGCCAAGAACCCCGCCCAAGAGAGTGTATACCGCGCTGAGATTGAGAAGCTCATCACAACGGGACACGTCACAAAGATGGACATTAAAGAGGCTGACCAGACCACTGAATCGTGGTACGTGCCTCACCACAAGGTCCATCACAACGGTAAAGACCGCATAGTATTTAACTGCAGCTACCAGATCGGATCCCAGGATCTGAATGGGGAGTTACTGCCCGGTCCCACACTCGGCCCCTCCCTACTCGGCGTTCTACTCCGCTTCCGCCAGGAGGAGGTGACCATCAGCGGGGACATTAGGGGAGTGTTCCTGCAGGTGAGATTGGTGGAGGCGGATAAGCCCCTGTTACGGTTCCTATGGAGAGAGAAGCCAGGAGATGAGCACCCAGCCATCTACCAATGGGAAGTCCTCCCCTTCGGAACGACGTGCAGCCCCTGCTGTGCTACATTTGCACTGCAGAGACATGTAGCAGAGGACCCAGCAGCGGACGAAGAGGTCCGACACAGCGTAAAGAACAGCTTCTACGTAGACAACTGTCTACAAAGCCTTTCAACCCAAGAAGAAGCCGAGGCTCTCCTGATTAAACTCCGCGCCTCATTGATCAAAGGCGGCTTTGATCTCAGGCAGTGGGCCAGCAGCGATCCGCAAGTACTGCGCAGCCTCTCCTCCGAGGACAAGGCAGCCAGCAGCGAGACCTGGATGGCTACAATCCCGGGAGAAGCCCAGGAGATGACCCTGGGATTGGTGTGGCGATTCAAAACAGATTCGCTTCACTACAGACACAAGCCCCTGACTACGGAGCAGGGAAGGCCGGCGGCGGCGCCGACCACCAGACGGAGTGTGTACACAACACTCGCCCGACAATATGACCCGCTAGGATGTATTCTACCGTACACCACCAGGGCAAAAATGATTGTACGAGCATTGTGGGACAAGGACCAGGGCTGGGACGACCCCATTCCCGCACACCTTGCATCCACCTGGAGAGAGTGGGAGATGGAGCTCCACTCACTCCCAGGCGTTAATATGCGCCGAAGCTACTTCCCACCCACGGTGAGGCCAGAGACATGTAAAATGGACTTACACGTCTTCAGTGACGCCTCAGAGGTCGCATACGGATCAGTAGCCTACTTGCGGGCCCAAGAGAAGGGGGGAGAGATCTACACAGCATTTGTCCTCGCCCGCTCGAGAATAGCCCCACGCAAGCAACAATCTATCCCACGTCTAGAGCTCTGCGCAGCCCTAGCCGGAGCGCACCTAGCCACGCTCATCCAACGTGAGCTCACCATACCGGTGTCTAGAACAATCCTGTGGTCAGATTCCACGACGGTACTCGCCTGGATCAAATCGGACTCATGCAAGTACAAAGTCTTCGTGGGAGTCAGAGTCACCGAGATTCAAGACTTAACTGAAGAGTTAACCGGAGAAACAGAGTGGCGCTACGTTGATACAACACAGAACCCAGCTGACGTCATCACCCGGGGGATGCCCCTGGATGACCTCACCCGTCGCAATGTCTACAGTGACGGCCCCGCATTCCTAAGACTCCCGGAAGGACAGTGGCCCATGCCTATCCCGAGGGAAGCAAGTCCAGAGGAGGTGGAAAATAAGAAGTCTGTGTTCTGTGGATTGAGCACCGTAGCCTCCACCGACCCTAACATAGACGATTGCACGTCCATAGAGAGTGCACAACAAAGAACATTCCTGCGGTACCACCCGGAGTGCAAGTCCCCCGCTGATATGTCAGCAGCTAACTACGAGGAAGCAGAATTGCTTCTACTGCAGCGAGCCCAGAGAGACTCGTTCCCCGATGAATTGGCCTGTCTACAGGGAGGAAAGCCCGTCCCATCCGACAGCAGATTAATTCATCTGGCCCCCGAGAGCGACGCTCATACCCTCATCAGAGTGGGTGGTCGCCTACGCAGAGCCCCCAATCTACCGGATGACATTAAATACCCGATCGTATTGAACAGCCGACACAAGGTCACAGAGCTGATTATAAAGAAATACGATGAGGATGTACATCACGCAGGAGCAGAAAGAGTCTTCGCGGAAATCAGACGTCGTTACTGGATCCTACAAGGAAGAGAGGCGGTACGACGCTTCCAGCGAACATGTCTAGACTGCCGCAAGTGGCGCGCGCAGCCCAGCATACCAAGGATGGCTGACCTTCCTCCATGTCGCCTCCGAATCGGTGATAAGCCATTCCACTCAACGGGTATGGACTGCTTTGGCCCGCTGCACATAAAGAAAGGAAGAGGAACCGAGAAGCGGTGGGGTATTGTATTCAAATGCATGACCACCAGAGCGATACACATCGAGCTTCTCCCGACCATGAGCACAGACTCATTCCTTATGGCCTTCCGTAGATTCACATCACGGAAAGGAAGACCGTCTACCCTATTGTCCGATCATGGGACAAACTTCAAAGGCGGCGAAAGAGAGCTGAGAGAGAGCTTCCAAGCTATGGGCCCAGAACTTAAGACCCACCTCGCTCCAGCACAGGTTGATTTCCAATTCAACCCCCCAAACGCACCCCACTTCGGTGGCACTTGGGAACGAGAAGTGCGCTCCATAAAGACAGCCCTGTACGCAGTACTTGGGGCCCAGACTGTGGCGGAAGAAGTCCTAATGACAGTCCTCACGGAGATTGAGGGAGTACTTAACTCGAAGCCCCTCGGATATGTCTCCAGTGATGTGGCGGATATCGACCCAGTTACCCCCAACACACTCCTGATGGGGCGGCTAGATCCTGCATTACCCCAGACAATGTACCGGCCTGAAGAAGCGAACGGCCGACGAATGTGGAGGTACAGCCAAGTATTAGCCGACAAGTTTTGGAACAGTTTCCTACTGCACTACCTACCGTCTCTACAGACCCGCCAGAAGTGGGTAAAGGAGAGAGACAATTTGACAGAAGGAACAGTCGTCATGATTATTGATCAATCACTGCCCAGAGCTATGTGGCCGGCCGACCGCGTAAGCAAAGTGATCACCGGTACCGACGGCAAGGTCCGAGCAGCTGAAGTGCTCGTCCAGGGTCGCACTTACACCCGTCCCGTGGCGAGGCTCATAGAACTGCCTCGACTCCCAGACACAATCGATGATGACCATGACCCTACAACCCTATGACTTTGTGAAGTTGACTGACCCCTACAGCAAACCCTTATGTGTAAATAGACAACGCGATTAATCTGTCTCTGTTTAACTGATTAGGTCTGGGACCAATCAGGGGGTGGCTGTTGTGAAGGGCCAGATTAAACCGAATATATATATTTATTTATATATATATATTTAATTGTATTTGTATATTCTCTAATATTCCCTGATATCCCTTGTATATTCCTTGTACAATATGCATTGAATATCCATTCTAGCCTACTGAACATCCCATAATAGTCTCCATTCTACTATTGGTCGAGACCTTGGTGCCAGGCTGCCATACCCCTCAGACCCAATTCAAACGTACCGCTCCACATGTACGAACAAGTCCTAGTTCCGCGTAGGAATCTGGCTACCGCACCACTAATGGGACTATTTGTTCATAGTGCGTATATATACTGCGCTACTAAAGTAGGACTTTCTTTTCAGTCCAGTTTCTTACCCTCCAATAGAGTCACAGACGTAAAGCCTCCCCGCGACGCCACGTGTGGGAGTAAGGCCAAGTTCGCCTACCATCGGTATTGAGACATCGTGTATATTAATATTTGAATAGTCATATTTGGCACTATATCGTCGAGTTGGACGTAGTCTATTAAGCTAATAATAGTCTGTTAATATATAGTGCTTCGTGCGGTGAGAATACTACCGTAGTCAGTACCCCATCGTTTCGGGCAGAGAACTGGCTGCTTACCCAGGGTGGTTGACCCCACGTGAAGCTGCACCCGAGGCCCCCAGAGCCGACGAGCGAGTGGACCTGTATACCGGATTATTCTACCGACGACAGCCCGCCTTCCCAGGCACGGATTATGCTTTGTATACATTGATTATTCCATGGATAAAGACCCCCGACACTGCCGTGTGTTGGAACCCCCCCCCCTGGAGAGGACGCAAGGTGAGGAGACGCTCTGCAAGACGAGGTCGCTTCACGTCTCTCCTCCGTGGACCGGATGACGCCGGCCCACAAAGAGTCCACCTGCTTTCATCTGTGGTCCAAGGATCGCCGGCGCATTGAACGGCACTACAGTGGGTTCACCTGGGATACCCTTGGCCGGATGAGGCAGCCGGATTCTACCCCCCCCCCCCCTTCCTACTCCTGTCGGCTTACAAGCGACCGGATTAACCCCCTCTAGTGTATCCAGTATATAATCATTAAAGTATCATTGCTGTTATTCCTTAAACTATTCCAGGTCGTATATGTACCACCTGCGCCTTCAGAGATTGGACATTCTCTATTGATATACCGACGAATACTCTTGCCATAAAAGTGCATACTAATTCCATTCATAAATGTGATTGATTTGATTAAGTGCTTGCTCTACACACCATCGCTGTGTAGAAATAAAGACCTATTTCTAATTCGTACATTTGTGTTGGATCCGTTTCATCTACGTGACAGTGTTCATCATAATATATTTATGCCGTGTACTGGGTGGCCGAATATTAAGTACAAAGGTAGTGGTAGTAAGTATCATATCTAGTAATACAGTCAGGGAATTGTACCCCTCAGTTACAAATGGTATAGCCATTTTTGAAGACTACAAATGTGAATACTTTTTGTTGTTATTTTCTTTTAGAATACTGTTTCGGAGTCTTAATTTTGTTAAGAATATAGGACAGGCATGTATAAGCATTATGCTTCAGTCTGTACCTTTTCAGTCACTGCCAAATCAAATCTTGTTAAATGATTGTGCATATTGTATTTTGTGAGAGGATGACTGAATAAAACTACTACTACTACTACTACTACTACTACTACTACTACTACTACTACTACTACTACTACTACTACTACTACTACTACTACTACTACTACTACTACTACTACTACTACTACTACTACTACTACTACTACTACTACTAGGTTAAGAGGTTAACTTGGGAGAATATAATGGAGTATGTTCCCAAGCCAAAGCATCAAGCTTGTTCTGCTGGGTAGTGGTTGGGTTGGAGAAGGCTGGATTGGCACTTTGGGAAGGCTAGAAGGACCGTCGTAGATGATGTGAAGAGACAAGACATTGTGTAGTGTGATACCTCACAAGGGAACTGGTCTGCCATCTCCTTCCTGGTTTTATTTCCAAGTCTTAGGCCGGTGATGTCATCATGTTTGTATAGAAGTGCTTGAAGAGGCAGCAGAAGGAGGTGAACGGGCACACATATACACAGTGTAGGCTATACTATATCGATATCTGTATATATTAGGGCTGTCAGTTTATCGCGTTAATTAGATTAATTAATTACACAGCAAATCATCGCGTTATGAAAATTAACTCAAAATTAATTACAATTATTTTTATTTTTTTTTATAATTTTTTTTTGTATCTCATTCATTCCATGATAATGTAGAATACACATTTACAGACTTTTTTTTAATATGGTCATTTGCATTTTCTTGGTATCTGATTCTAGGGACATCTATGAATCTCAGGGAATGTATTCCCAGTGTCAGAAATACTGTGGGCTAGATCCACAAAGAATGGATTGCACGGTGCAAGTTACACCCTTACTTACAATTCATTATGAATTGAAAATGGCGGACCCTGATGTAAACAAGACGAAAGTCTTTCTCTGGTCTGCATGCCCTTAATTGTGTGTATTGAGCTGTACTGTATTGTACCCATTCTGCAATCTGTTAATAACATTTTCATTCAATCAATCAATCTGTGCTGTGATTGATTGAATGAAAATCTTATTTTGAGTCTATTGTTTTTATTTTTTTTTATTGATATTTTTTCCCCCTCCATTTTCCTCCGATTTTCTCCCATCCCAATGTTAGTCGTATGCCAATTCCCAGTCCCTTCCTGGTCGCTGCGCACTTACCCCCCACAGTCAGATCATCTGGGAGAGTGGAGGCTACCACGTGCTTCCTCCGACACACGTCCAGCCAATCACCGCTTCTTTTCACCTGGCAGCGCGGATTCTCATCGAGAGGGCGTAGCGTGTGGGAGGACCACACTATCCCCCTCAAGTCCTATCCGCGCTTAGCAGGCGCCCCGACCGAACTGTAGGAGTCGCTGTTTACAACGACCCGGACCCACCCCGCCAGCTTCTCCCACCCTCTAATACAGCCAATTGTATTAGTGCAGACGGCCAGCCAAGCTGGTGACAACCCCGGAGCTGTGAGCTGGATTCGAACAGGCGAATCCAGCTCACAGCTCCGGGGTTGGTGACGAACGCAATCTCCGCTCGGCCACCTAACCGCCCCATTTTGAGTCTATTGTAATGAACCAAATGAGATTTTTTTTTATTATCTTTGACTGTGAATAACACCATGCTCAAATTGACCAGACCTGAAAAATCTAAGCAAATTAATAGATGGAAGATGAAGGTTTTGTAGATACAGTACTGAATTCTGCCATCTGGACACATGCAATTTGAAATATGATTATAGAATATAGAATATCAGGCATAAAATGGTTATGCGATTAAAATGCGATTAATTAGATTAATTAATTACAAATCCTGTAATTAATTAGATTACTTTTTTTAATCGCCTGACAGCACTAGTATATATCCAATACCTACTCTTATTAGTTATACCACTGGCCAGTATGACTCACTACCATAATGTATTTATACTTGTATCACTGTACATAATACTGTATGATTTGCATATTACTCAGTAGCTTCATACATTCCATTTAATCAGTTTGCATTGAATCACACCGTATATTTGTAATGCACTTTACTGTTACCTTGCACTCTACAGTAGTTAGATGCCAACTCCTTTCCGTTGTACTGGACTTGTGCCGTACAACGACAATCTATTTAAAAAATTATCATTTGAATTGTTTGTAGAGTGGCACTTCATCGCACACTCTTTAAAATAAGGTCATAGTGCTTAGCGGCTGTGACGCAGGAGAGCCTATATATTCTGGGGGTAATAATGGCTCCTTTTCCTCTTAACTCATTCAGCACCAGGGGTCGCTGTTTACCTTACCGTTGAAATGCCATCGCCTTTTAACATGGGGATACGTGGCTGTGTTTGCAGGCCTAAAGCTATATTATATATTATAGCTATGGATCTAATAATATAGTCGATTGCCATTGAGTTTCTTCCGGTCAAGATGCAAAAAACGGATGTTTTTTTCATTCATACATTCCCGTTTTATACCGTTGTGTAGTTTCAGGGCGGTCTGGTGTCATTTCCAAAATGCTCCATAATGGCCGGCAATGTGTATTCGAGTAAAAGCGTTATCGTTTCTTCCCTGGACTAGCTACTGTTCTCAAATCAAATTTAAATTATCTGTATTATGTTTCATCATGGATGTATGAAAGGGGGGGGCATCCGTGCTTTGATCGCAACCAACGGAACACGCCACACACACACACTTTCAAAAACACTCTCAAAGAACACCTACGGGAGACTGCAATTCGAAACTGGCCCCTGTAGATGTCCTAACCCAACCCCCTCCAATGTACAGTAAATTACCAAGCATGGTTTTGTCAATATTCCAATGTACAGTTTTGCTTGTACAGTTGTACAGTGTCCCCCACCCACCCATCCCTCCTACCCAACCCCCCCCCCCCACCCCACCCACCCAACCACCTCCAATGTACAGTCCCCCCCACCCCACCTACCCAACCTCCTCCAATGTACAGTTTCTACGTCAAATGTATATACTCTCTTTTCTGGACTCTTTTTGTATCACAACCAGTACTGTATTTGCAAATCTGGTATGTCATAAATGTTTAGATGTAGCAGTACTGTCTATCTGTATGTCATGTATGTCATATATGTTATGATGAATTGAAAATGGGGGACCCTGATATAAACAAGACGAAAGTCTTTCTCTGGTCTGGATCCCCTTAACAATTGTATGTATTGAGCTGTACTGTACTGTACCCATTCTGCAATCTGTTAATAAAGTTTTCAATCAATCAATCAATCAATCACACCACACACACATGCCCCGATCAGCATGAAGTAATTTTTGGATCAACGCAATATTGATACCATATAGTCCTTACCTTGACCAGGATCTGTCCCGAAAAGAATATTCCAATGATCTGATCACCATTCCAAGTACTGATGTCGATTGTATTGCCAACATAATCCAGCACTGAACATGATCCGGGGGGGCCCGACCCTCGCCGATGCATACGTTATAAGTGCTTGCCCTGCCCGAGTAGTTAGACCCTGCATGCACGCCGCAGCTCGGCCCACACACCAAGCCACATAGTTTCAAATGGAGTGCAATAGTGGCCGCAAGGCGTTAGGTGGCGGTATTGGACTTTTGCAATATCAGACCCATCCCCAGTGATAACACACAGCTGCCTGCATGTTTATGAATGGAAATAGCGAATAAAAGAAATAACGATCCAATAACGTATACGTGGTTGGCGTTCAATGATTGGCGGGCTAACACGTATTAAATTGTTGTTGGCGGCCATTGAGTGAAGTATGCCTCTGTCACACACAGGGATTAGCAGAGCAACATCCGCCATCTCCTGGAACCAATGTTCTCAGTGTTTAGATTAGCTGACAATAGATTACAAAACACATGAATTTGAATTGACATGATTATTATGTGCATAACATGAATTACAGAGGGCACTCTGAACAATTGGGAGCCTCCTCTTCTGTTTGAATATAAATCTATCTGATGAATATTCAAAAAGGCGCCCCTTCAAGGAAACTCAGTATTAACATTGTACCTTTGCCAGTAGCTATGAACTCTTACTGTAGCTCTCTGAAATACAACTGCATGTAAGATAATATACTGTATTTGCACATCAAAGCACATACATGCATGGGATACAGGGGCTACCACTACTTGGATAACGGTCAAATAAAGAACATTAATGTAAACATAAGCAATTTACATGCTTATAAAATTTATAATGTGATGCAGTGATATTCCATTTAATTTAAGAAAAGTCAAGACTGTACAAGAGCGATTCAGCCGAGGCCAGTTCATTTGTAGATACAATACACAATGGTCTTCATTCTCGAACGGACATAACATAAAGTTACCAAGACATTTCTTTGTAACTTGATTTACAAACTTATTTGGCATTCTCGAACGGATTCTTTTTGTAAATTTGTTTGTAGGATTTACAAACTCGAAAAGGCAGTCGTAAGTCGGACAGACGGGTGTGTGCCCCTGTTTTTAACGGCTTCATTTGGGAGAAAACCTCGGGATTGGTTTAACTTCGATTCTACATACATCCTCGGATTTAAATAATTATAATGATAATAAATACGACAATATTTGTATCATTATGGCTGCTTTTTTGAGTCATTTATAGTCATGACTCAACTAACCATGTCTGAAAATAAATAAATAAATAAATAAATAAGAACTAAACCCAATCGCTGCGGATATAGCTACTGTATAGTGCAGGGGTGGCCAACCAGTCAGAGACTAAGAGCCACAAAAATGACTGTGGTACCACAAAGAGCCACACCATATATACCAGAGTTTCTCAACCCTTCAATTAAGTATACCATGTGAGACCATCGGTTGCAAAATTACAACATCACTTTTAGCTATTTAAAAATTTGTTTTTTACACATGTATCAATGGGTCCTGTTGTTCAGCATCACAATGCTATTAGATAGTAAATGTGTGTATAGGTCCCACCCTCTGGTGGCTTTTTTAATAGGGTTAAAACCCCATGGCACCTCAGTCTAAAATAAGAAGTTCAAGTTTCAAGTTTGCTTTTTGTTATGGTTTGACACCGACCCCAAACGCAAACGGCACAGAGAGAGTTGTTTCAGAGTTAGCCAAAATCAAGGGCGTGTTTATTTACTGAGTAACAAGAAAGAATTTGGTGGAGAACAGAACAAACTGGGAAACAGGCATGTGAGGAATGTTTGCTGCTCTGCAGCTTCTCCCGGTAGGTTACGTTTGTGGAATTTGTCCGTGACGTCTGAGCCGCTCTGCAGATCCTCCCAGCATATACTCCGGGGTGGAGGCGGATAGGGAGAGAGAGAGTCCGAGTTAGCTCAGTGCACAATTGAAAACTGACAGGTGACTGGTGAAGTGAATTGTCCAAACAATAAATCCAAGTGACAGAATCTTCGGTGTGAAACACACAGTGAGCAGTGTCCAGAGTGAAAACAATTAGGTAATCCAAAAGTGAAAATCCAACAGGCAAAAAAGGGTGAGAACAGTCTGAACGAAAACGGGATCTCTTCAGTGCTTTAACACACACAAAAAACGATAGAATCCAAAAGACTGTTTACAAAAACTCACCAGAGCGCAGCGCGTGAAGCGGGCGGATCAAACAGGGCGAACGCTTCGTAACGGGGAAGCAGGTTCTCCAAACGGAATATTTCTCTAGAGTCCTGGGAGGCAAAGAACAGGGAAAGCAGCGACGGAAGGAACAGGCAAATGCAGGGAATATTTCAGAACGATCCAACATCAATAATAGGGGGATCAGGGTATTTAAAGCCAAGGGGTGCTTAATGACAAGCTGTGACAGCTGCGGGATGAAATTGATCAATGCTCCAGAAGCGTGTGGTTGGGAGAGCACCAATCAAACGGCATCTACAGGAAGAAGCGTGTGGAGAGGAGAATGCAATTAATTAACCGAAATACCTTAAAGGAACAGAGCAAGTGGGTGGGCAACGGACAAAACCTCACACTTTTATTTGTCACGTATTTCATTTCAACCTTTATTTAAAATATTAAGCATCTGAGGTTTCCCTCATTTACAGAAATGACGATTGTACAAAATGTAAACAGTACATAATAAAAACAATATTCACAGACATTTAAACACCAGAGTAAACAATTAAAAACGTTTCAAAATTATTTAAAAAGATCAACTAAAACAGTTACAGGTAGTCACACAATGGTCTGAAATCATACGTTTAAACTAGAGCTGGGCCGTTAACGGCGTTAACGCGCTGCGTTAACGCGATACTAGTATTGCACGATAATATAATTGAGGCAGTTAATAAAAAATAATAATAATAATAATTTTACATTTTTTTTTACTTTTATTTACCCAGGGTAGGTTCGCTGAGCACAGATTGTATTTTTCAGGAACGCCCTGCTTCCCATTCACACAGTTCCATTCACACCTGGGAGCTGCAGTACAACCACAGTACAACCATTGGCCACTGAGCAACTCCACTGGAGTAGTTGATTTGCATTGGCAGGGTTTGGCCCTGTCTGGCACCCAACGGGACAAATATTATAGGCACTATAAGTAGACACCGCTACATAAAACAAGCTGGTCTGTCTGAGTGACTGGTGGAAGAAGGAGAAATAGAGATTGGACTGATTGAGTCAAGCCATGTCACATAGTTCAAGTTTGAAATGCTTCTTTCTGTTTTGCTCCTGAGAGTGTGCTAGATACTGTACTGTACTGGTAATATTATTTATTTGTGTTAACTTCTGAATAAAACAACTTATTAAACACAAGTACATCTTATTGAACATTATTTTGATATTTCATTACCAATTATCATAGCAAAACAGCTTTTTCAAACAGTCTGTAATGCATTTTGGAAACGGGAGATGGGCTCATGGTGTAATGGGCCACCTGGCCTGAGAAACATAAGGAGGAAAGAAAAAGTAAGGACTTACTTCTGGTCATTATTTGGGTAGAACACACATATTTTGAATGCCTTCGGCAGATTTTTATTAAATTTTTT
This sequence comes from Notolepis coatsorum, assembly GCF_963971535.1. Lineage (NCBI taxonomy): Eukaryota > Metazoa > Chordata > Actinopteri > Aulopiformes > Paralepididae > Notolepis > Notolepis coatsorum. The sequence continues at coordinate 36,846,121 of NC_140180.1, read as the reverse complement.
GAGCCATTTTAATCTAGATTAAATCCAGGATTGCAGATAGATTAATCTAGATTAAAAAAATTTATCTATGCCCACCTCTAGTTTAAACATTCCAAGGGAAGTGAGAACCTCCAATTTCAGAGAGAGTTGAAGGACATTCCATGTTAGAGGCATCAAAGGAAAAGGCTGACTTCCCTAGCTCAGAACAAATTTGAGGAACCCTAAGAACCATCCAGTCATTCGATCGAGTTGAATAGGTTCCACATTCCAATATTCCAATCTAACAGTGAAGAGATATAAACAGGTTGTTTACCAATAAGGGCTTTAAAAATAAATAAATACCAGTCTTTGTTGCGCCTTTCTGCAAGAGAAGGCCAACCCACCCTATCATACAGGACACAATGGTGAGTATCATATCTGTCACCAGTTATAAATCTGATAGCTGAGTGATATGCAGAATCCAGAGGTTTAAGAGTTGATGCCGCAGCATGCCTATAAATTACATCACCATAGTCCAAAACTGATAAGAAGACTGATTCAACAATTCTTGAAGTACATGTACAGTACAGTGAAATGCTTGGTTCTGTATTCAATCTTTATTTATATTCGATAATACACTGAGTAATTCAACTCATTTACAGTGCCGTCGAGATGTTACATTCACAAGTGTCACAGTGAGTTCATAAATATAAAGACATCAGACAATCAGAATAATTAAGAGCACATTTTTAAATACATAAATACAATATTTTTAAAAGAATAAAATAGCAAAACATTTAAACAGAGGTAATAATTTAAAAACAATTGCATATTGTGGTGACCTGATTGGTCATTAACCTCTTAAGCCCGATGGGTCCGGTACCGGTCTCAAAATGACATCACGTCATAAATCCATCTGTCTAGACTGTATGTCATAATGTTAATTTTTTTTCTTCAAATGTATCCAACAGTAAACATCCTAACCATGTCACAACAGCAATCATAGTGTATATTTTCAGCAATACGTTTGTTTACCAATTAGGGGTGTAAAGGTATACGTATCGGTACCGAACCATTTCAGTGTGTACTATACCGTACCGAACGGCTGTGTAGTGTACCGAACGAATACAACGGTATGTTAACCACTAACGACCTCCCACTGGGGGCTGTTTTTTTCACAATCTAATATAATTATAATATATATATTTTTTTACAAGGTACGTACCGTACCTTTTGTGTACCGTTGTACCGTTGTACGTTGTCGACCGGAAATAAATCCAAGCGGCCATTTTTCTGTAGTCATTATGATGAAGGAAAGACAGGGCTTTCAATGAGCGTTGACATTTCGAAAAATCTCCTAGGGTTCTCCAGATTTCTGGAATCAAATAACTTCCTGATTATTATTTTTTATTTGTCTTATTTCTCTGGATTATATACCACAAAACTGAACATTATTGGTATAGTTTGGAGCGCAGTTAATGTGTCTAACTTCTGTGATAATTTAGCATTAATTGGCGTTGCAAACAGATTCAAAATGGCGGACATGTCGCAAAAATAAAAAGCTGACTGTATTTACAGTAGATTTCATTCTCGGTTCTTCATGCACGCCTTGTGATACTAAATCCAAATTGAACTCATTGGAAAGAGTAGATTTGGCCCGAGCCATAGATGTGCAAGTTGGCTATAATAAGGTCATTTATAGGCCTCATATTCTATATTCTATAATAATATTTCAAATTGCATGGTTCCGGATGGCAGAATTCAGTACTGTATCTACAACAAGATACAAGATACAAGATTACTTTATTTCCACACAACCAGGTTGGTGGTATTCTTGATCGGTACAGAGTGTAGCTCTACAATACATGAAACTGGAACATAGATGAGTCATTCCACCAATCCAGTCCGATTTGGACTTTAGGATTTTCTTTTTTACCAAGAGGTATTACTTTTCTGAACACCCCTCAAGATGAATGACATATTTAACTTCCAGAAAAATATATTTTTCCATCTCAGGCATGAAACCTCTATTATTTTTGGTCATTATTGTATGATATGGACACCATTATTCTTCAACCCTGTTACGGACACTCTAGAAGCTCTCTGAATAAGATTAAAACATGTATTTGTGCTAAAGTCAACATTTCTATAATAATTAGATGTCCTTCACACCATTTCTATAATTGCTCGTCTAAAAATTACATAAAATCCTACACTTTTGCTATTCTGAACCCTGAAATTTGCTTTTTCATCAGAAATGTGATTTGACCTCAGATTTTGAACTAAAATCGATATTCTTATGTTTGCTCTAAACGTTTCAGACAAAATTATTCAAAAGTTGAATTTGTTTTTCATAAACTTAAAGAAATAATTAATAAACATGTAGCTGTAACAGGGTTGAGTCCAGGGTAACATGTGAGCACACACACACAGCAACATGCACATTACATGTATGTATGTGGCATAAGCATGTTGAAAAAGCTCAATAATTAATTTAACTATTATTGTATAACTTCAAAATCAGTGTTAAAATCACAACCCTGTTACAATCTCACAACCCCGTTACATTCAAACATTACATTCAAACGTAACAGGGTTGAGTGTAACAGGGTTGTGATTTTTTGCACAAAATGGTTGCTACTCCACATGTGGTGAATACCAGGAGAGCACATGGCATGCATGATATTAAGAAAGCATCTAAAAATGTTTTATAACAAAGATCACATTCACAAGTAATAGTTTGCTATATTTTTTTCAAGTAACGGTGTTGAGTAATTATGCTTGACTACCATAATATTACATGATAAATGACTGAAAACATAGTACAATGAGGTAGCTACTTGCCTGTTTCTGGTGTTGTGTTCTCCAAAAGACTGCAGATTTAAAATGTTTTACTGAGCTGTCCAGGGAGATGAGTAAGTAAGTAAGTAAGTAAGTAAAGTTTATTTATATAGCACTTTTCACAGAGACAGCTCACAAAGTGCTTTACATACAGCAGAAATAAAATTAAATTAAAATAAAAAGCAAGAAACCATTCAAGAAATAAGATAGAACAAAACACAATGCATCACAGATAAACAAAACAAAACAAAAGACATATTCTATACCTGAAGGAGAAGCTCAAACATTACCCAAAGGCCTGTTTAAACAGTAATGTTTTTAGCTGATTTTTTAAAATGTCAACAGACGATACAGACGATACAAGTTGGTTGGTGTAGATGGAGAAGAGCCAGGGGGAGAGGACGCAGCCCTGTGGGGCACCAGTGCTGAGTGTCACCTTCTGTTTAATCATTTTCCCTTTATTAATTTCCTTAGATTTTCAGTGGCAGTTTTTTATGTCTGGTCATTTTTAGCATGGTGTTATTCACTGTCAAAGATGCAAAGAAAAATCATAATTCATATTCTCCTTTGTTTCATCACAATTTAAGCAAGCCTAGTAATAGACACAATATTGCTGACACCGGAATACATTCACTGAGGTCCATAGATGTCCCTAGATACCAAGAACATGCAAATGGACTTGTAGAAGTGGAGCAATCTTCCATTTACTTAGGTATGTCCTTTTAGGTGAATTTTCAGAAAATATGGCTAGGGCTTAAAGGAACACTCCAACATTTTGGGAAATTAGCTCATTTGCCATCTACCCTGGAGTTAGACAAGAAGATACATACCTTTTACTTCTCTGTGCATGCAGTAGGAGTAGGAAGACATTGGGAACTAGGCTAATGGAGGAACCTACTTCCAGTGACTGACGCTAAGCTAGGCTAACGGTGCGTGTCTTCCTACTCCTACTGCATGCACAGAGAAGAAAAAGGTATGTATCTTCTTGTCTAACTCCAGGGTAGATGGCAAATAAGCTTAATTTCCCAAAATGTTGGAGTGTTCCTTTAAGAGGTTAAAATTAAACTGGACTTTGAAGAAGTACTTATTTGTAGGACATTGCTACATCCAGCGTACACACACATGTAAACTCCAGACAGAAAGGCCCCAGAGATACCCCACCTGGGTACCTGGCAACCTGGTCCCCAAGCGGGAATGGAACCCATGGCCATCTTGCTACACCATCGTTTGCTAGTAATGTGGGGGAGTTCTTGTGTTCCATACACTGAACGTAACTCTTTCTCTCAGTCCTATTAAAAGAAAATACATGTTCTCTAATATCATAATTTATCACACATGTTGACTGGGGTTTTCTGGTAGGCATACAGACTAATGGACATAAAACAATAACTGCATAATTTAGATTTTAGGCTTCTAACCATTCATTTGACTGGATTGTAGTAATTATAGTAGCAATGATAGTAGTAGTAGTAGTAGTAGTAGCAGTAGTTGTATTTGTTATATACAGGTACACTTGCCGGTAGCATAAGATGATGAACAACAACATAGTCTAATAAAACAATAAATAATAATAATACATTATACAATTAAATGTAGTAATAATGTAGTAAGTCAATTCAGCATTCTGATGCATGGGGATAGAAGCTGATCCTATTTGAGTGGTGACAAAGTAATTAAACAAGATTGATTTGAATTACGCCTGCAGCTCAATGCCAAGAAAAGAAAGAACTCCGAAAAAGGAGCAGTACAATAAGTAGAAGTAACATAAGTAACAGATCAAATCTTTTTCAATATTAATTTGGAGGCAGGAAGATAAGGGATGAAGCAATTTTACTGAATCAATTATGCCTTCTATGGAGAAGTGCATATTGGTCAGCAGCCTGCATCCACCGTGATACATGATAAGTGCATTTTTGTGAAGTGTTGGTGTTCTGGTTTGTAAGTATGCATTCTGTTGGGGTGACCTATTCATCTTTATAAATTATAAATATATAAGTGCACTTCTTGTCGGAGTGTCGACTCCTCTATTGCTCTGCAATTTATTGATGAAATTGTTTCATGCAACCCTGTACCCTGATGACTTCTCTATTGCTCAGTCTATAAGTTATTGATTGCTTTAAGCACCTCATAATGTGATTTGCTGTCTGCACTTTGTTGTGCTTTTGACCATCATTTAGACATTGAGGGCTCAATACAGCAAGACAAGGTACAAAGGAGAGTAAGGGAGAGAGAGAGAGAGCAAGAGAGCACCTGCTCCCCAAAATGTCAGTGCAAATCCATGATACCAATGTTTAAAGTCACAACTGACTAAATATTTGCAAAATGTCCACAAATAATACCTTATTTTTAAGGTCTGCGTCTGTACTTTCATATAATAAGAAACAAATATTAAACATTTCAAAATGTATACCTATTTTCGGTCTCGTCTCGGACTGTCCGTGTTGCTGCATGTCTTCTCATTTGACCACTGTTGTGTCTGTCTGCTTGAGTGTTTGGAGTTTTGGCTCCTTTGGCGTGGCTGCAGGTCCTGGGGCGCGTGGCCTGTCATTTCCTCCGTGGAGTTTGGGGGTGGGGGCGTGGGGTTTGCTGGTTTCCTCGTGGTGGCGAGGTCCCCGGGACCGGGGGAGACGGTGTGGCTTTTTGTATTTTATTCTGTCAACTATATGCTGATTGTATGCCTATGTTAATTGTATACTAGCCGAATTGCTGTGGGGCACTCTGGACTGTGGTCTATGTATGAAAAGTGCTATATAGATAGTTATTCATATTTATTATTATTATATTGTAAACAAAAATGTATACATTGAAATGTCTGTAAGTCATCATCATCATCAAACCTATATTTAACCAGAAATAAAAACCCATTGAGGCCGAGGTCTCTTTTTCAAGGGTGACCTGGCCAGTGGCCAAGAAGGCAAAATTATGACAATACATATACATAACAAAGCAACCTGGTTTAAATGCAGCTTTATAAAATACAAGCACAATAAAACAGTAACAATCAACCTGTATAAAAGTGCTACACATCAAAGCAGGAGCAGCAGATGGCAAGGATTTCAGATATTGTTTGTTTGATGCAATACAAAAAGATTGGAGGGGCCACTTTTAGACGTGTCTGGAGGTAATTTCAGATCGAAGGACCAAAATTAAATAGGCTTCTTTTACTTGCCTCTTATTTTAAAGTGCATACAAGTACTGGATCTGAGATTGAGGGAGTTTTCAATTAATTCAACCTTGGACATTTACAAAAAACAGCCTTGTTATATATGAAAACATACCAGTGCTGCAACCTGTGTGTAGCCAGTGAAGTCCAACCAATTAGTGAGTAAAGTGTACAGTGATGCGTCCTATATGGTGCGTTGGAAATACATTTCAGAGCAGCATGATAAAGCGGATCGAGTTTGGCTAAGGCAGTAGGACAAGCACATCTATAAACTATGTCACCATAATCTATTTGTCATAACCACCTGTTTAGAGGAGGTAGGGGGAAAGCATGATTTAACCCTATACAAAAGGTATTTGTAAGTTTCAATAACCTCAATAGAACAACCATCAAGGGTGACATTAGAGGGGGGAGAGACAGTTGACCTAGTTGGAGCAAATACTATTGCCTTTATTTTGCTACCATTCAATAGCAGTTTTGATTCAAAGAGAGTGTGCTGCAAGGAGGCAAAATCAGACTGTAAATTTGTGACAGCAGCCTCAAGAGAAGGAGCACACGAATACATAACTGTATCATTGGCATATATATGGTACCGGGAGTGAGTTAAATGATCACAGATGTTATTTACATAATAGAAAAAGAAGTCTCAACGACATTGGAAATGAGGGTGATCTCAATTGTCCTTTCGAGAATAAATAAAGGTTTGAAAGGAACACACCAAGCTTATTTGCCGTCTTCCCCAGAGTCAGACAAGAAGATTAATGCCTGTAACTGTATAAAGTATAATACATAGCTAATTACTTTGGGTATGCAATCGTCAGGCATGTTATGCAAAACTAACACAATTTTTAGTAGTTAACATTAATTACATAAGGTAAACATTCAATATACAAGGTAGAGAATCACATAAGATTAAGGTGCAAATAGCAAAGTAAATCTATTCCTTAGGAACAGGCTCGTCAGGAACATAAAACCTGTTATAATGAAAAACTGACTATAACGCAAAGTGTCAGCCATTTCCTTTTCTATTTAGTCAAAGATAACATGCCATGTACTGTACATATAAATAGAATAGCCTCCAACTTGCCTGTGGTGAAGCATGACATTTAATAATAATGTAAGCTTATTAAGCTTCATTTGAGCCCCCCTTCCATCTCCTTTTTAATGTAAGCATGGCACAGCTTCTTGACACTTGACACTAATTACTGCCTTTTGCCATGACGTCTATAATTCATCTACTAAAGTGGTGGTGTGAGCTTGAAGTGTTTTGTTTGTCTATAGCAATACATCAAGTGTTTGGTGCCTCCGCTCATATTATGTATTTCTGTGTTATAGGTGCATGTTGCCCGACTGTGGGTTATTATGACCAATGCAAGACTGTATTTCTATGCAAGCAAGATAAGACACTCTTGTCTTTCTCCTCCTCTCTCCTATGCATGCAATAGGAGCCTTGGGCGCAATCTCACTGACGTTCCCGTGCTCTCCCTCTCCTCTAGTGCTGCAAGGATCAGAAGTCCTGGCTCCCCATACCGCGCACACAGCTCATGGGGGAGGGCATCACTTTGACGGCCTGGGTCTCCCCCGATATGAATCCACCCCCTTACCCCTCGAGGCCTGGAGTCCAGGAGTAACCCTGGCACAGACCATGGGCCGCCGACCTGGCCTGAATGTTAAATAACCAGCCATGGGCACTGAAAGGAGGTAAGGACCATCTCCAACTGCAAGAGGGAGTTGGATGAATGGGGAATGAAACACATAGGCTTCAGTACGATTTTTCTGTGTCATCTTCTACCGTCATGACATTGTTGAATGCTCATCGTGAGCGGCAAGCACATTTTTTTTCTCCACTTTGTCTCCTCTTTTTTCTGTGTTTTTCTCCCATCCCCAATTTCCTCTCGTGCCAATTTTCCCTCCGCTGTCTTTATCGTTGCTTGAATGTGCCTCCCACTGATCGGTCGTAGGGAGGGTAGATAGATACTATCGCATGTCCCCTCCGATACATGCAGAGTCAGCCCGCCACTTATTTTCACCTGCCAGCGCGGACTCTCATTGTCGAGGTGTAACATGTGGGAGGCTCACACTACCCTTGCCATCTCCTTTCTTTTCTGTGCAGGCGCCCTGACCGACCTGTAGGAGTCGCTGTTTACAACAATTAGATTACCACCCACCGGCTTCCCTCCCGCTGACTCTGCCAATCGAGCCAGTATGACGGCCGGCCAAGCCGGAGGCAACGCTGACAGCCGGATTCGATACCAGTGTCTCTCGTGTTGGTGACGAACGCAATGTCCGCTGCGCCACCCAGCCGCCTCGGCAAGCAAATTTTTGAATCACTTAACATTCTGCTCTAGCGCTGAGCAACTGCCATCTAGCACGGAAAATGGCAATGATACGTAAGAGCGTCCGTGTGGGATCCATTCCATATACTGAACCTCTCCATAAAACAGGGACATGTCCCCAAGGACTTCAAAATTGCGAGAGTGACCCCTCTGCACAAAAAGGGCAGCAAATTAGACCCAGGCAACTACCGCCCTGTTTCTATTCTTACCTCCATCTCGAAAGTCATGGAGAAAATAGTCTACGAACAGGTCGAAAAGTACCTGGCGGAAAAAAATCGAATCTACGAATTCCAATCTGGCTTCAGAACATCCCACTCCACTGACACATGCCTTCTCTATTCGAACGACCACATCAAACAAGAAGTGAACGCGGGCAAATACTGCGGCATGGTCATGCTGGACCTACAAAAGGCCTTCGACACTGTCAATCACTCCATTCTGATTGACAAGCTAAAAGCAATTGGTTTTGATATTTTATCTGTGAGCTGGATGCAATCCTACCTGGAGTGGAGAGAACAGATGGTGGAGGTAAACAGTACTCTATCTCCCCCCCTCACAGTGAGCTGTGGTGTTCCACAAGGAAGCATACTAGGACCGCTACTGTTCCTAATGTATGCAAATGACATGTCGTCAGCTTGTGACTGCAACTTGTTCTTATTCGCGGATGACTCAGCCCTGCTGGTCTCTGACAAGAACAAGTTACAGGTTGAAAAAACCTGCAGCTCTGAACTCGGCAGAATCTGCACCTGGCTCGCTGATAACAAACTATCATTACACCTGGGTAAAACAGAGTCCATTCTCTTCGGATCAAATAACAAACTCAGCAATACCGACGGCTTCTCAGTTACAGTGGGTGACAATATTGTACAAGGAAAGATGAAATAACATACCTAGGTTCCATCCTATAGAGGCCAATCTTTCCTGTGACAAAATGGCATCCAAGGTAATAAAAAAAGTCAACCAACGAACTAGATTCTTGTACCGGATCTCCTCTCTGGTAAACAAGAATACCCTGAAGACTCTGGCAGGAGCACACATTCAAGGGTACTACAACCACTATGCTTGCACCTCATGGTACCAAAGCACCTCAAAGGTGCTAAAAACAAGATTACAAACATCACAAATCAAACTGGTCAGACTTCTACTTGACCTTACCCCTAGAACCCACCTCACCCCTGCCCACTTTGACAACCTAGGATGGCTTAGAGTAGACAACAGAGTACAGCAACTTGCAATGGGCCTGATCTACAAGATACACCATACGACTAAGGTACCCATGTACATGTCAAAATACGTCCCAAAGGTCAGTGAATACCACGACCACAACACCAGAGGAAGCTCAACAAATCATGTTAAACCCAGATTCGGCTCAAACAAGGGACTAAACACGTTTTGCAATTATGCCACATCAATGTGGAACGCCCTACCCAAAGCTGTAAAGGAATGTGAATCCCTACCCACATTCAAAACCGCTCTTAAAGATCACCTACGGGAGGCTGCAATTCTAAACTGGCCACCGAAAATGTCCAAACCCCCCCACCCCCTCCAAATAGACAGTCTCCTCCCCACCGCATGTATATATTCTCAACCCGCCATATGTATATTTCTCTCCCACCCACCCACCCCCTCGAAATGTACAGTCTCCTCCCCACCGTATGTATATATTCTTTCCCCACCGTATGTATATTTCTCTCTCACCCACCCACCCCCTCCTAATGTACAGTCCCCTCCCCATCATATGTATATACTCTGTCAGGATCTATGGGTAACAGTACTGTATATTTGAATATTGTATATGTCACAAATGTAACAGTACTAAATACCTGTATGTCATGTATGTCCCTATGCCATAAATGTCATGTATGTTGTGTATGTCATAAATGTCACTATGAAGTGAAAATGGGGGACCCTGATGTAAACAAGACAAACGTCTTTCTCTGGTCTGCATCCCCTTAACAATTGTGTGTATTGCGCCGTACTGTATTGTACCTATTCTGCAATCTGTTAAATAAAGTTTTCATTCATTCATTCATTCATTCATTCATTCATTCATTCATTCATTCATTCATTCATTCATTCATTCACCCCACTCAACCTATTGCGTGATTCCATTCTCAAGTTACAAGACGAAACATCCGGTGAGTGTCATTTGACAAGCCGTTCGGATGAGTGACCACGTCCGATTGTGAACGGTCCTGAACTGACCAGTCACCGCTGATGGCAAAAATGATTTACCACCGTTAAAGCCAAGGAGCGCCTGCTCCGAAAGCGATCCCAGACGGGCGCTGAGAGTGGACGAAGGTGACACAAGTTTTAAAAACTACCTGCAAAGTGATCAAAAGAGGATATTGTTTCAATACCAATTTCATGCCGAAATATATATATAAATGTTTTTCATAATGTCCAGGTCCGCTTCTTTATGTTTGTCAATAATCTTGAAGGGTGTGAAACAGAATTTTATAAAGTGGCTATGAGGGTGATGTTGCACCATGCCGAAAATCACTACAAGACCAGACACATGTACGTTAGAATCAGACACATTTAATTTGCCAAATAATACAATGAATGTACAATGACACAAGGTACAATGACATGAGGACCTCAGATACAGTGCATATGGACAGCACAGCAAACAATATACTTCTATGAGTTACTCTGCATACAAGTATAGTGCTACATACATACACCATTCACAGCATGGCATGATTGAGTAGCATATAGTAAAAAATGTGGAGGGCTCTGAAATGGTCCTCCCTACACACAGTAATAACCACCCAATGGGCCTCATTCACAAAGCGATATATAAGAACAGATTTTCGAACTAGCATTTCTTCTTATTTTGTTCTTACCTGGGATTCAGCAATGTTTTCTTATTTTTGCTTTTCTCTCAGGCAAGACCGAGTGGTCGAGACTCAAGAGCACTCTTACCCAGATAAGAAACTCTTACCCAGATGAGAAACATTTAAAAAGCCTACCATTCATAATAATAATAAAACATCAGATTTATATAGCGCTTTTCCTAATGCTCAAAGACACTTTACAAAACAAACAATACAATACAGTTTTAGTAGAGAAAATAAAAAATATATATAAAAAGGTGAGAGAGGAATGAGTTCATGGGTTGAAAGCAAACCATTGGTCAATGGCCCCTAAATACCCCCAAATATGACTTTATAAACCGAGAACTTTTCAATAATTATTATTATTATAACTTATATGGATTATATATTGCTGTTAGAACAGTTAAATGTTCTGGCCGCCCAGGCCGTACGCATAGAACGCATATTTACAACCTCTCCTCTCTCTGCTCCACACCTACAAGTTCTGAGCACACTCTGGGTTTTAGCCACAGGGACCTTTCAGAGAGAGATGACAGGTGACAGATCCGGTATTTCCCAACCTACTGCGCGATTGGCTCTTGACAAGCGTGCAGTCATTCAGTATTGACAAAGCCTACTTTGCTAGAACGATTTATTTCGCACTATACAGTACATATACGTATAAGTACAAGTATAAATCTTTATTTGTCATCAGATTAACACACACACACATGCGATGAGCAACCCACAGGAACACACACACACATGCACTGAGTCATGAGATGTGTGTGTGTGTGTGTGTGTGTCATTTTGAGATCAGTCGCAAATCGCTTTCTGTTGAATGGATCAGATGCAGAACCTCGGCTGTTTTACAGACGCCTCATTCGCCTTATAAGGAGCTGGCGGGCGTGTCTGTATGCAAATGAATTGAGCGCAAATGCGAATTTCAGTTTAAGAACAGGTGGGATTCATCATTCAACACACGTGGGTAAGAACGGCTTGATTAATGTGGCGGTGGCTTTTCTTATTTTTCTGTTAACATACAAGTAAGAAAGAATATAAGAAAAATAATAAGAGAGTATTGGTGAATGAGGCCCAATGTTCCTCAAACCTTCTTGAATATGACTGAAATACTAGTAGACAAACCAACACAGCCTCCACTTGCTCTCTGATGTGTAAGCCTACTTGATTGACACAGTTCAGCACTGTGGCCACATAACCTATATCTGTGGGATGATTAATGGGTACAGCTCTAAGAAGCTCTCTCTACCTGTCACCAATTGGAGTGGAAAGAGACAACCAGACTAAAATGCAATTCCCCCAACAACGCTGTGTCCTGCGCAAAGGCAGAGAACCTCTGATGCAGTCAGGAAGAAAAGAAAAAAAGGTTAATTAAAATTAGTGCGGCATAGTAGTGATGGAGTGTAAGCTTAAAGGTGAGCGTTAAAGAAAGGCATGGGGTTGGCGGGGGGGGGGGGGGGGGTACATAATGAAAAAGTCTTTGCTCTTGATTCCCTTAATCACTGTATGCCCCCTTTCTGTTAATTGAAGATAATTATAGGATTTTAATTTTCTTATGTAGGTTAGAGGGCAGTGATAAACTGTTTCAAATGTCTAGGGTGATGGACTGACTGGTGCAGATGAAGATAGAGGTGTGGGTGTTATTAATGGGTTTACAGTTGTACAGGATGTGCCACTTTTTTTCTATCTCACTTGACTCTGAAGTCAATTGTATGAGTATTGGGCCTCATTCAACAATACTCTCTTATTATTTTTCTTATATTCTTGCTTACCTGTCTGTTAAGAGAACAATAAGAAAAGCCACCGCCACATTCATCAAGCCGTTCTTAACATCGAAATCTGTGCTTACCCAGGAGATTTGCGTGATGAATCCTACTCATTCTTAAACTATACTAAAAATATAAAAAGGTAAGAACTAATGTAAAAGCTAGATGTGTTTCAATTTTGGGAGTTAAATTGTGGAATAGTCTTAGTGACGGGTTGAAGTTGTGTACTTCTCAGGGGAGATTTAAAAAGGCCCTGAAGGATAAAATAGTACAGTTTTGAGTAAAACATCAAACATTTATTTTCTCTTTTCTTTTTTCTCTTAAAGAAAAAGAAAAAAAATATATATCTTGCAGCATATTTTAAATTTTTCTTTCTTATATTAAAGTATATTTAGTTTTTAAGAATTGTAAAGGATAGGCAAAAATAAGCATGTGCTTCAGCCTATTCCTTTTTTCGATCATTGAGTTTGGATTTTGTGTGTGAGCTTACTTTGAATATGTACATTTGTGATTTTTTCTTTTTTTCTTTTCCTTTTGAAAGTCCACACATGTGTGTTTTTGATTTATCTGTAAACAAAGACCGAAAATAAAACTATTCATCATCATCATTCATCATCATCATCATCAAACTCAAAAGCGCGTTCGCGCTAAATTCATTTGCATACAGACACGCCCACCATCTCCTTATAAGGCGAATGAGGCGTGTGTAAAACAGCCCTGGTTCGGCATCTGATCCCTGTCTGATATATTCAACAGGAAGCGATTTGCGACTGATCATAAAATGACACACACACACACGTCTCCTGTGTTCCTGTGGGTCACTCATCGCATTTGTGTGTGTGTTAATCTGATGACAAATAAAGACTTATACTTGTACTTATACGTATACGTACTGTATAGTGCGAAATAGGCAAAGTAGGCTTAGTCAATACTGAACTGGCTGCGTGCTTGTCAAGAACTAATCGTGCAGTATACTGATATATATATATATATATATATATATGCCGCTGATCATATGCTCCCCTCCTTTCAGAGAGAGATGACAGGTGACATATCCGGTATTTCCGAACCTATATATATGGGCAGCCAGCATCTAACTGTTCTAACAGCAATATATAATCCATTTCAGAAGCAGAACGCACACAATAAGTTATAATAATAATAATAATTGGGGCGGCTGGGTGGCGCAGCGGTCTAAGCGCTCGTCACCAACGCGAGAGACACTGGTATCGAATCCGGCTGTCAGCGTTGCCTCCGGCTTGGGCCGGCCGTCATACTGACTCAATTGGTAGAGTCAGTGGGAGGGAAGTCAATGGGTGGTAATCTGGTCGTTGTAAACAGCAACTCCTACAGGTCGGTCAGGGCGCCTGCACAGCGAGGACAGGAGATGGCGAGGGTAGTGTGAGCCTCCCACACGTTACACCTCGCCAATGAGAGTCCGTGCTGGCAGGTGAAAAGAAGTGGCTGGCTGACTCTGCATGTAACGGAAAGGACATGCGATAGTATCTATCAACCCTCCCTAGACCGACCAGTGGGGGGCACATGTGAGCAACGATCAGGAAGGGGAGGGAGGAATTGGCACAACTAAATTGGGATGGGAGAAAAAAACTGAAAAACAGGAGGAGAAAAAGTGGATACAAAAATAATAATAATAATAATTATTGAAAAGTTCTGGGTTTATAAAGTCGTATTTGGGGGTACTGTATTTGGGGGCAATTGACCAATGGTTTGCTTTCAACCCATGAACTCCTTCCTCTCTCACCATTTTAATGTATTTTAATTTTTTACTAAAATTTAAGAACAGATAATGAAATCTACTGTAATCTACTGTACTTTATTTTGATCAGGGTGAAACCATTTTGAAACTAATTTCAAATCTAATTGTTGCTGCATGCTAAAAATAGGGATGAGAAACTAACTGTGCTTCAATATTTGTCAATAACGTTACGTTTTGTGGCTTGTTATCCCGAATAATAAGAGTAATTAAAAAATGCATACAGAACTATAAAGCTTGAAACCCCATAGAGGCTTTCAGGAAGTGTAGTTTTGAAAAATCCAGATCCAGAGCTATGGATGAACTCTACAAAATGGCAGCAAAAAGAACTACAATTCCCATGGTTCAAGGTTTTCCAAAATGGTTGCCTCTCGCGAAATAAACAGACCATTTCGAAAAGTAAAATCTCTCTAATAACACTTTAACCTATTGCTAAACTAACGTATTGATGATAATATACATTATAAATGCTGTTGTGACATGGTTATGATGTTTATACTTGAATACGTTTGAAAATAAAAACGATACTTTTGTCAAACTGTCTGGAGATATTGATTTATGACATGATGTCATTTGCGGTCCGCCGACGGACCGCATGGGCGGAAGAGGTTAAACATCTGACGACCCGATGGCGGGCCTTTGCTCTCGTCTGCCGGCTCCAGGCTGCGTTTTTGCCAATCAACCAATACATTGTTGGAAAGTTGAATTTGCCGCCTTCCAATCGTCACCCTACACTACCTATTGCGTGCTTTCAGTCTCGAGTTACAAGACAAAACATCCGATGAGCGTCGTTTGACAAGCCATTCGGACATGTGACCACATCCGGTTTGGCCGGGGCCTGAACGGACCAGTCACCTCTGATGGTGAAAATTATTGACCACCTTTGTAGCCAATGGAATTCTGGAGCCAGGGCTGTCCCACCCGAGGGATGATCGCAACGAGAAAGACAAAGAAGCCAGGGAAGTTCTTTGTTTTGACAAGCGCCTCGGAATCAATGGCAGCGGATGGCCATTTTGGATAATCATGCGGAATTAACTCCGGTACACACATTACAAAAGCCTTTGTAAAACACACATTTTGCGTGGGATTGTTATCAACTTTGGACCTGTACTAGATAAGACTGCAGGCTATGGACCGTTATGTTTTCCAGCTCCTACCTCTCAGATGGAACTCAAAAACAGGCATCTGGCAACAAGTAAACAGAAATGTGAGTAAGCAAAACATTTACTTCAGTGTGTTCAAACCTCTGTAACTCTATTGCATTAGCACTCAGAGTGATTCTTCTTTGTTGTGGAAGAAGGTTCAGAATGTTTCCTTTCAAAAGAGACCAAACCCATGTATGTGCTTATAGTATAAAGTATAATCAATCGCAAATTACTTTGGGTATGCAATCATCAGGCGTGTTATGCAAAACGAGTCCCATTTTTGCTTGATGCATAAGTAGTTAAGCCACAAACTGATTCTGCCATGGAGTGCTCCTGAGCGCTACCAGAGGTCCGATTTATAACACATCCCCTGGTTGTCTGCACACTATGAACCTGAGCCACTGTTTGGGACTGTTTAAGCTCTTCCTGGACTCAAACATAAACCATTTGTTGCAGCCACCTTTTATATAAATATACTGTATATATATACCATAAACATATAACTTATATTGTTGTTTCTATATTTGTCTCAATGTACCATACCCTTATTGTATTATAATTTTTTATTCTACTAATTCTTGTTTTTATTTAATTGCTATGCTGCTATTTTGTTTGTTTGTCCATCTTTGTGCTGCTGTGATGTTGCTATTTCCCCATGGACATAAAGTACTATCTCTAATCTAATCATTACCTTGATTTATGGCTATGATGTATTCAGTAACATAAAGTAAGAAAATTGGGTTCCCACAGTTAATTGAATATATGGAATTAATAGCATTTAGATTTTAAATGTTTACTCAAGTGTTTAAGAATGTTTTGTTCAAGTAATGAATGATGATTGTGTTTTGAGATGTTTCAGACAGGTTAAAACATGTTCCACCCCACAGGGTCGGTACCGACCCAAAAAATTACACCTGGTCATAAATCCATATTTTTTTAATATTGCTTATAAGTTGCGATTTTTTTGTCAAACGTTTTAAAGTATTAACATCACTAACATGTCACAAAAGCATGTAGAATGTATATTATCATCAATACGTTAGTTTAGCAATAGGTTAAAAGTGTCATTAGATAGTTTTAAGTTTTCGATTTTCTGAAGTCTTTTCCAAGACGGAAACGGAAATGGACATTTTTAACCATGGAAATTGTAGTCCTTTTGTGGCCATTTTGTAGAGGACATGTATTATGATTCTGGTTCTTGACTACGGTCGGGAACCTCCCACCTTCTCTGTCATCTGTCACTTGTTTTCCCTGTCATTTAGTGCTGTCAATTAGGGGTTGGCTTCTGATTGGTTGTCACGGGGGTGTGTGTTGAATGTTGGTATTTGGTGGCTATAAACATTTCTTTCCTCTGCTTGTCATTTGTCAGGTCTTCACTATAGGCGTTCGGAGATAACGCGGGCGGTTCCTGTTCTGGACCACCACTAAGCTCCATTATCTAATTCTCTCGTTCCCTTGCTTTGGCATAGTATCCTAGTATTACTCTTTGTGTTCTTTACTATTAAAGTCGAACCTGTTCAAGAGTATACCTTCTCCGTCTCTGTGATTGCCTACAACAATTGGAACTCACCTACCTCCACCCTGACAGACATGCATAGCTGTCGACCAGCGTTGACATTTTTCCGAACTACACTTCCTGTCAGATACTGTGGGGGTTCAAAGTTCAGCGTTCTGAATTAATCATATCAATAACTGTTATGATTCGCGATAATAAGCCACAAAAGGTAACGTTTTTGACAAATATTGAAACGCAGTTAGTTTCTCCTCCCTATTGTTAGCATGTAGGAACAATTAGATCTGAAATTAGTTTCAAAACGGTTGCACTGTGGGGAAAATTTAAAAGTACACTAGATTACAGTAGATTTCATTATCTGTTCTTATGCACGCCTGGTGATACTAAATCCAAATTGAACTCGGGTATTTGAAAGATAATATATGTATATATATACAAATGTGCGAATTGGCTATAATAAGCTAATGTATAAGCATCATATTCTATATTCTATAATAATATTTTAAATTGCATTGGTCCGGATGGGAGAATTCAGTACTGTATCTACAGAACCTTCGGTTTAATCATCTTCCCTTTATCCATTTCCTTAGATTTTTTTGTACACATGATCTCAAGAGGGTACTTGAGATCAGTGGCAGATCAGATTAAGTTTGGTCATTATTATCATGGTGTTATTCACTGTCAAAGATGCAAAGAAAAATCATAATTAATATTCTCCTTTGTTTCATCACAATTTAAGCAAGCCTAGTAATAGACACAATATTTCTGACACTGTGAATACATTCCCTGAGGTCCATAGATGTACCTAGATACCAAGAATATGCAAATAGCCATTGTAGAAGTGGAGCAATATTCCATTTACCTAGGTATATATTTTAGGCGGATCTTCACATCGTGTGGAACAGGTTTTAAGTAAACTTTTTTCATAAGAAAAAAAAGACAAGATAAAACTTTAGATGCAGGCTAAATGTTCAATTGCATTGTGTTTTGATGAAAATGTATTGTGTAGATGTACAGATTAATCAATAGATTAATTGTTAGATGAATTGATTACTTAATTAAATAACCATTCGTAGCAGCAATACAAACATAAAATATGACAACTGTATTTAAGTTTATGTTAATTTGTACAATTACTTTTGGTCCCCTAAAATGGACTATACAATACCTACACAGTTCACCCAATATGGATGTAAAAACCCTCAAATTAATGACTGAAAGTCTGCTCTCATAGTCATTGTTCCATTTCAAATCCAATGTGCTGGAGTACCAAGCCAAAACAATTAAAAATGTCACTGGACTCAAGATATATATATATATATACACAACTGCGAATTAGGGATGTAATATGGCTGCAGTTGATTTGTAGAGATAATTTGAACAACATCAAAGTATTTGTGCTTTTCCATTACATTTGAAATATAAAGTAAGACAAGTAATAACCCACAAGATACTTGTGCCCTAGTAATACGTATAAGCGTTCAATGAAGAAGCCCAATCCCATTACCAAAAAGTCTAACATGCCTATCAAAAATTATCTCCACCAGGTGAACACCTGGGGGGAGATATTGTAATTGGTTGTGTGTGTGTGTGCGTGTGTGTGTGTGTGTGTGTGTGTGTGTGTGTGTGTGTGCGTGCGTGCGTGCGTGCGTGCGTGCGTGCGTGCGTGCGTGCGTGCGTGCGTGCGTGCGTGCGTGCGTGCGTTCGTGCGTGCATGCGCATGTGTGTGTTCAACGCAGACCCGGCGCCATGGGCGGGCATTGTGGGGCCGGGCCCGCCCACTGAGTCAGCTGTGCCCACCCTGGTAAAAAAAAAAAAAAAAAAAAAAATGTTTTTGGTCAATCAAAGTCGACTATCCAAATCCTTAGTCGGGGACAGCCCTAGTGGGCACTGATGTCAACAACAACACTACTGAAGCTAGCACGGCACTCTGTGAGAATTGGTTTTCTACCCTCAAGAACATCTTTACAGAACATCGCCTTAGTATGCTTCATCGACGCAAGGCCAATTTAATTCAGTTGGCATTTGAGAAGGACTTAACAAAAAAGTTCAGGAATGAGTGGAGGGACAGTGTTTTAAGAAGATTTCACTCTGTCCCCAAAAGCCGCTTGCCGCTCTACTAATGATGGTGAGTAGCCTGTGGAGGAATTTTGTTTGCTTTTTTATGCACCTTATTTTTGTAAGTTCAGTTCTGTTCGTCAGTGAATTCAGAAGTGTTGAATAAATGGAGACTTTTCAAACATATAGAATAGAATAGAATAGAAATTTATTATCCTGAGGGAAATTTGACACTCCAAATCACTCAACATTAAACATTTAGACAGAACAAGTCACGAATAAGTATAACAAAACAAATGGCCTAAAAATAGATCAAAATGAAATAGAATACAAATTGAATAAAAGATACAGTAAATAAATACAGTAAAAATATACTGAAGTCTACAGTATGTGTAATATTGCACAGTGCTGTTTAAAAAGTAAGAGTCCAGGAAGATGGTAACTGTCACTCTGTGCTCAGTGATGCAGTGAGGCACAGTGATGCATTGTATAGTCTGATGGCTGTCGGAATGAAGGACTTCCTGTGCCGTTCAGTGCTGCATTTAGGTAGTGTGAGCCTGGCACTGAACATGCTCCTCCTGTCAGCCAAGTCTGTGTATAGTCGGTGGGAGGGGTTTTCCCTGATGGCCTGGAGCTTAGCAAGGCTCCTCCTCTCTGCCACCCTCGCTAGGGCGTCCAGCTCCACCCCAACCACGCTACTGGCCTTCCTGACCATCTTATCCAGCCTGTCTGTGTCCCCTGCTCTCAGTCCGCTGCCCCAGCAGGTCTGTTATATATATCCGTTCAGTCTGTTTTTGTAAAAGTGAATGTTCTTAAGATAGAGAGAAATTAGATTTTTCAATTGCCTCTCTGCTGTTTAGTTCAGCACCGTGGACAGCGCCAAGCAAGCCACAGCGCCGTTGTCCCAGCTGAAACGTATAAAAGGGAACCTGTGTTGAAAAACCATTGTGCCCCCCCCGAGAACATTTTATGCCCCCCCACTAATTTGTTTCTGCAGCCTGGTCTGTGTTCAAGATAGCTTGTTAACTAAAAGGCTGTGGTGGATGAAACTTGCCACATGGGCTGACAGCAGGCCAGGGATGTGACTCCATGAATATGACCAAAATCAGCCTGATGGGGCGCTATAAAGGTCAAAATGTCAAACTTTGAAAGGTCATAACTCCTATGTCATAACATACACTAAACCTGGTACAGACATCCATCTATCCTCACTCTACAAATGTGTCTGCCTGCCCAAAAATACTAATCTAGAGACCCAAGATTCCTCTGAGGGATGCAATATTCTTGGCTTCATGTCACAGTTAATCCCACAGCTCATTGGGCGAGAAAACTTCACCACTCCTCTGGCTATCGAGAGGGCTCACCACACTCCCTCACAACATGTTTTTTCTGATGAAGATGAGGGGAGGATGAGAATAAAGCACAGGTTCACAGATTGAGGACAAGACAGCATTCCAGTTCAAAATAAATACAATGTGTATTCAATTGTATCCTGCTCAAAGATTTGGCTGGAACAAAATAGGCTGAAAATATGAAATGGTATCCATAGACTGTTAAAAAACTTAGTTGCTACAGAAAAGACAAGGGTAGGGATAGCCGTCCACAGGAGGGATTCTATCATAGAAACACCAGCAGACGAGAGACATGCAAGGGCAGAGAACACAACCGCACAGTAACACCACCAAGATGGCCAAATCAGTAGAACTCACGTGAGCATGCAGTGAAAAGAGGCTATGCCTGGCACCACTACCCTCCTGCGACACCTGTGCCACTCTTTTTTTTTATCAACATTTCAAAGGCCTTCGATACAGTTGATGACATTATCCTGAAGTTGATAAAGTTTATTATTTATCCGTCAAATAACACCCAGTGGTAGAATTACCAAAATGGTGTGAAAAGGGATCTTTCTACACTAAAATATGCGTTTGGACCTGTAGAGTACCTCAAAACTGCAGTTGCAACCATAGGAAATTGTTACAGAAGATTGAAAACTGTTTACGAAGCCACCTAACTGAAAGGAGAATGGACTATGAGACAAACATTTCTTACAATCACATAATTGATCAGGTTTCTCTAAACTGTTTACCTCCCTGTCACACCAGAGCACACAATCTGCCAAGAGGTAGTTTGTGAAAAGCTCCAGGGCTTTTAAAAAGGGGAAGTGATTGCTAACCAGGAAGGACCGCCTTAACCTGGAGCTGATTGGACAATCAGTCTCCAGGGGGAAAGATACTGACAGGGAAAAGGACACTACCCGTCACATATCGACCCTGAAAAACCTTGGATTCCTGCTTTCTGCACTGTGGTATCTATTAAACTATTCCTTTCTAAATATGTTTGCTAGCCTCTTTGCCACTATGCTAAAGAAAAGCTTACCTTCTACAATCAGGAGGGATATAGTCCAAAACTGGCTTAAAAAATGAGGACTATTTCTCCTTGGGAATTGGGGATTCCCCCTGCTCTACACCAAGCTCTTGGTATAACCTGTTTATCCCATACTACTCTCAATGACCTCCACAAGAATCTAAGTACACCAGGTGCCCTTTTATAAACCCGGCAGGGGACTTAATTCTGCCCTGGGGCTGAAGAAGCCTCTGCATGCCTTACTACAGCTTCCACTTCCTTCCACCTTGGTGGCCTGATATCCACTGTATACTGTATACTATATATCTCCTAACGGTGGTGTATCTGGAGGAAGGCCCATTTCTCTAGAGTTTTTTCTTTTTTCTTTTTTAATATTCCTCTACCTCCTTGTAACCCAGGTTTCAGATTCATAACTATTTAGTTATAGGCACATAAATAGTTAATGCCATTGAATAAGAACATAAATAGTTAATGCTATTGTGTAAGAACATAAATAGTTAATGTTATTGGGTTATATGTATATTCATATGAGATTAGCAATGTTTTGACCAAATCCTTTGAATTGCCTCACTGCCCCTTTAAGTTACCTCATGACGCAAGATAGGTGTCACAACAGTGACAGCTATTGCCATACGGCAGATGAGATTATAGATTGATGGAAGCTGACGCAGCTGAATGCTGATTGAACCGAGATGAACTAGCGCCACGAAATAGTTATCAAACAGTCATAAAAAATTCCCCCAGTTACAAAACCGACGAGGTTGTTGCAGTTAAAGAGCATACCACTTCTGGAAGCGGTTTTGGTGAGTTTCATCAATATTGTGCTGTTTCATTGTCGAATGTACAAAATCACTAGCTCTATGCTAATCAGCTAATAATGTAGCTTCATCCTGAGTCATGCTAGCGAAGCTCCAAGCTCAATTTGGTTCAATGAAAACTAGAAAGAAACCATTTCAGAAGTACTTATAATTGTATTGATATGCTGTATGATAATAACATGGTCTACCGTAAATCCTCTAATAGTGGAGGGTACTCGATTAAAGGACGGGCCTCTTATAATGGCCGAGGGTTTGATGCATGCAGACAAATACAGGCCGGTCTCCAATATAACGTCGCAAAAAAAAGGATTTTTTTTATTTTTCGTGCCGTGATATAGAATAAGATAAACTCTTGCCAATGCAAATCAAGTGCTGCCTCCCGCTACACTGACTACCGTACATTTAACGTTTCCCTCGCATTATCATTAGCGTTAGCTAACGTTGTCATAATATCTAGATCTGTGGTGTCAGCTGGATGACGTTGACTAAGTTTGCAAACGTTAACGTTCGCTATCTATATGGTGTTGGCAGGCGAGGCTGGCGTTGTCCAGTGACACATTACAGATCATGATGCTATGATAACGTCAGCTAAAGCCAATGCATTATTATCAACTCGATTAGACTGAGGAAGAGTTGAGAGGTACCACACGCTAAATCGTCCCTGGACCCCGCAACCTAGTATAGACAGTTCCAACTTCAGTGTGTGAATTATGTTAATCCCACAATTACTCAACAGCACTCAATATTTAAATACCAATGCTAGTCTAAATAAATGTAGACAGACAATGTACGTATAAAAAAAAAAAAAAAAAAAAAAAAAAATAATAATAATAATAATAATAATAATAATAATAATAATAATAATAATAATAATAATAATAATAATAATAATAATAATAATAATAATAATAATAATAATAATAATAATAATAATAATAATAATAATAATAATAATAATAATAATAATAATAATAATAATAATAATAATAATAATAATAATAATAATAATAATAATAATAATAATAATAATAATAATAATAATAATAATAATAATAATAATAATAATAATAATAATAATAATAATAATAATAATAATAATGCAATAAAAGTCTGACAATGAAGGGATTATGTCCATGAGTGTCATTTTTTTTAATTAAGGCCTGCCTCTTATATAAGCCTCTCTCTAATAAAGGCCTGGTGCTCTTTGCAGCTGAGGTAAATAGAAGACCCGTCCTATATTTGAGGATTTACGGTATATACATTTTGACTGCTTTTGAGAGTTTAATATGGAATGTGAGGAATGTGCCCATGTGCTAGTGCACTTTAGCCTAATTTAGCATAAGTCAAATGGACATTCCCACGTGCTGTGATAAGGTAGCCTACTTTAGCTTAGCATAGCTAAAAGTAGCCGGATTGACTGTTCATTCTAAAAGCAATGAAAAGATGATAAAGCAATGAAAGATGGTAAATAGTTTTTATTTTCTGAATGCCTGTATAACGCAGGCCAGGTTTTTCTAGCACCCTGTTCCACCCCCGGGAAGAGTTCCCAGGAGTCCCGACCGACCACCACTCATCACGTGTGCCACTGCCCACGTGGGACGAGGCAGTGTGCCGGACCGACACAAGATGGCGAGCCAACCCACTGAACCTCAGATCTAGATCAGGGCTATTACCGGCGCCTGATCTGTTACCACTGTTGCCTCAACAGCCTGATAGGATTGTGAATTACCTTCCTCATTCCCAGTGAGGAAGTGGATCAGGAATTAACGAAGGAATTGAACTTGAGTCACAAGAACTTCCAAGGACCATCATATCCTTTTCTATGATACAAACTGATTGAACGAGAGCACAAGGACTTCCAAGGGCTTTTGACCCCGTTTCACCTTTTGTATTTTGATATTGTATTTTGTATTTGATTGATGCACATTGTATATATGGGTACTGATATTTCTCCTCTAAGAGGGAGAGTTAAAGGGTAAATTCACCCAATAAGATACTTGAACCACTGATATTTCTCCTGTAAGAGGGAGAGTTAAAGGGTAAATGCACCCAGTAAGATACTTGAACCACTGATATTTCTCCTGTAAGAAGGGAGAGTTAAAGGGTAAATGCACCCAGTAAGATACTTGAACCACTGATATTTCTCCTGTAAGAGGGAGAGTTAAAGGGTACATTCACCCAATAAGATACCTGAACCACTGATGTTCTCCTGTAAAGGGGACGAGTTAAAGTGTCAATGCACCCAGTAAGATACTTGAATCTCACATATTGATTATAGTTGAATCGCTGATGGTTCTCCTGTAAAGAAAGATGGTTTAAAGGATCATTTCACCTGATAAGGTATTTGCATTCCTATAACCTTGAATATTTCTATTGGTACTTTGTTCGTATTACACCTGCAAAGGAAGAGTTTAAATGGTCATTTCACCTAATAAGGTACTTGCATTCCCTGCACACTTAAAGGTTTAAATTAATATGTTTAAACACTTACCTATTGAAATGATAAACTGATATAGAGTTTACTGAATGATAAACTGTTATAGAGTTTACTGATCTGCAATTGCATAAGAAAGATAATGAGTTACTCACGAAAAAGGGATACATCTAATGTCCAACTTTAAACCTAGCTTTTAGCTAGTGATAACCTCAGAGACGTCTGAACCGAACCAAATGTGTTGATCCAATCAACCTAGAACCTGATATCGAACTAACGCTCCTGAAAGAAGCCACCCAACTCCTCGTCCAATCAACAGTCATCTCCCGCCTCGACTACTGCAACGCACTGCTCGCTGGCCTCCCGGCCACTGCCACTAAGCCTCTTCAACTCATTCAGAACGCAGCGGCCCGCCTGATCTCAAACCTACCGAAGTCGGCCCATGTCACCCCACTTCTTAGGGACCTGCACTGGCTCCCCATTGCTGCACGAATCCGCTTCAAGGCCCTTGACCTAGCATACCATGCGGCAAAGGGAACTGCTCCCGCCTACCTCCGGTCAATGGTCTCTAACTACACACCCTCAAGACCCCTACTCTCTGCATCTTCTGGCCGCCTCAGACCTACTCCTATCCAAGCTCCGGGAGGGTCATCAAAGAGAAGTCGCCTATTCTCAGTCCTTGCCCCACAATGGTGGAATGAACTACCCACCCCAGTTAGGACAGCCGAAACACGTCCAATCTTTCGCCGTCGACTAAAGACTCACTTCTTCAACCATTATCTGAATTAAAAAAAAAAAAAAAAAAAAAAAATCTAACCCTAACTAACCATACTGTCATGCACTTGTCCTAATAAACTAACCTACACTGTAGCACTCAACACTTTGATGAACATTGTTACTCAGCTGATAGAGTTGTGCTCTTCCTGATGGCTTGTCGTACAGAACTTGTAAGTCGCTTTGGATAAAAGCGTCAGCTAAATGACTAAATGTAAATGTAAATGAAAGAAGGAGTGGTTAATGAAAGAACCTAAAAGGGATACTTCACTTTACCTCACGTTACTCACTGTATGTATTGCAATTGTCTAGCTAGCGCGCTTGTTGTGAATAAATTACCAGTCACTGTAACCTTGTCTCTGGTCTACTATTCCTTTAACTGTGTATATTACTCCTCTCCTCATTCGAACCTAGAACTGGTCCGTGGTGAACAGCTGTTACTGTTAGTGACACAAGTGCTACATCCTGCTTTGAGTTGCCTGCCCTCCCTTTCCTTGGCTGAACATTATTTTTACTAATTTAAATGGATCCCGATAAAATGCTGTCCTGTCGCTACTTCTTCTTTCTCTTCCTCCTAATTTGTTCTGTCATCCCGTCTTTCTCATCTGGCTTCGACATGGGTGGTCGCTACAGAACAACAACAACAATGTTGCTATCTATCTAATGTTAGCTGTAAGCTAACTTTAGCTAGGTGAATGGTTGTTTATTGTTAGCAATAAACTAGAGAAAATTGATAAAGTGCTACATTTACAGTTATCAAAAACTTTTGCCAGCAGAGGAAAACCAATTACTCTCCCAAAGAGTAGTTAAACAATCATACCTTGAAATCATTTTTGTTGTGCAGAAATATTTGCCATGATGCAGCACTCCTGCTCCTTCCCCACATGCAGACAGTGTATCCTACTGAGCATGTGCAGAGTAGGTGTTTTGCAATATTTTCAAATTTTATTTTCCAGAATAGAATCAAACCAACAACACCTCAGTCCCATATCGTTGATTATACCCTTTGCTGTACATTATAGCTTAAAATATATTATACTATATATATAATATAGCAATACTTTATGGCCAGGGAGCCAATTTTACTCAAAACTAATGGTTGGAATAGATTCAGCACCCCTGAAAACCCCTAGTTAGTCACCCCACACGTTAATATCTGATTTTTTTTCTTTTTGTTTTCAAATTTTTTTCGCCCCAAGCCCCCTGGGCTCCTTAACTTTGATTGGCTCTCCAGAATTTTTCCCGAGTATTTGGGTTTGAATAAATTGAGAGGTGTTAGTAGACACCTATAGGAACACTTTGGTGAAGAAACCTATTGGTAATAAATGTTTTCACAGATGGTCCAAACATCTTGCTAAAATTCCCTAACTATCAAACCGGACGACATCAACAAAATAACAAAATTAAATGGACCCAGAGATTGAAATAGAAAACTATTCATTTGTCAAGGATAGGAATCAGTATGGAGGTGGTGTCTGCGTGTATATTCATAAAGATACCAAATTCATCAATCGTACTGATCTGAACCATGATGAAATTGAAACTGTTTGGGTTGAAATCTTGTTTGAAAGGGTGAAATCCGTACTAGTAGGCACAATCTATAGACCACCAGAACAGAGTGGCATCTATGATACACTGGATGGGTGTTTAGCTGGGGTGGAAGTTGTAGAAAATATTCTTATCGGGGACTGGAACACGGATATGCTACGTAAAGAAGCACCTGTTAGATTCTGATCAATCAGCCGGTATCACGTCTTCGTCTGTTTGGCTTGTGTTCTCCTCTCCATCCACTGACTCTGCGTTGTGTATTTTATTCCCCCGACGTCTTCTCATACTGGCTGATAAACCCTTATCATTCCCTGTTAGTGCAATCCGCAGCATAAGTATTCACCACCTTTGTAAGAATTCGACACCTTGACAGCATGATACCTTTCTTGGAAGAGCGTTGTTTATTAAATAAACAGAACCTCATAATCAGATGTTATCAAATTGTATTGTCATTGCTATCATCCTTCTGCTATTCAGTCCAATAGTGCCCAGGCCTGGTCGTTAGCCAAAACCCTCCTCGTGTTAGCCGAAGCTAATGATGATGTGGCATCCCCCCCCCCCCCCTCTCTGTGAGAAGAGGAGGGAGTCTCTGATGGTTTCTCCTCTTCTGTGTGATCTCAGTCCTAGTCAGATTGTAGTCTGCCCTTAGTCTGCCTTACACCCGGAAACACTGTTCGATTTATAGATCTTCGTCATAGCAACAACGGCCCCGCCCCTCTCCTGGTTGTCATGTGACGCACTGTCATGACAACTGCCAATAACCTTTCACACACATTAAAACGCTATTCTAATGATGTCAAACCTCTCTCCGCTCTGCTCTATGTGCCTGTTGTCTATCTTATCAGCTTGTTGATGTTCTTGATAGAATGTAAACACCCTGCTCGCTGCCCAGTGTGCCGCTCACACTGACTCCTGCTCGCTCTGAACCACCTCCCCCACTGTCAGCATGCACATTTCAACCTCTCTGACCCGGCCCCTTTAGATGCAGTCATCTCCCCCAATATACATTACATACATTGAAAACACTGATTTCTCACACACCCGTCTTCAAGGCCTTCAGTAGGTTTTGTGATCTGCCAGCTAATCACCCAACCCACAAGAGTATGTGATTCAACACAAACTACCAATCATCTCATTCTGACCTCTGACAAGTCCATGATCTCCAATAAAGGGGTGATAGCATGCAGGTTAAGTGATCATTATATGATATTCTGTACCCGCAAAAAGCTAAAACAAAAGGCCGGCTGTCACAAAACAGTCACATCTAGGGACCTCAAAATCTACTATAGAGAGGCCTTTAACCAAGAACTGGATAGCATGGACTGGTCAGATGAGCTCAGTGGTACACTAGTTGAAGAAACATGGATTGGATTCAAAACTATATTCACAACAATACTTAACAACATGGCCCCCCTAAGAACCACCAGGGTTAAACATTGCGCTGAGCCATGGATGCACACTGAAATACTGACCGCTATGAAGACCAGAGACAAAAAATGCTCTGAACTACATTACTCAACAACCAACTAGGCTGCAGCAAAAAACTAAAAACCAGAATTACAAACATAAAGACAGAAAACACTCTCATCACAGACAAACTGGATGTGGCCAAATACCTAAACATATTATTTACAAACATAGCCACAACACTGGTTAATAAACTACCCTCCCACTCAGGGGTAGAACACATAGTAGCATACTACAAAAACCTAGGGGTCCG